>NC_134403.1:306960801-307238301 GCF_038048845.1 Mixophyes fleayi | reverse complement strand
AGTCTCACCTCAAACAGCTTAAGTGGAGATCCAAGATGTATATCAGTACAGCTTTGTGTGCCTAGCTGCAAAAGTCCTCCACAATGCTGAGGAACCACATAGTGATTTAACACAGCTCCATCATACTTACCAACTTTTTTCAGTTGGTGTCCGGGAGACTCACTGTTGCAGATGGGTGTGTGGGGGGCGTGGCTCCGAAATCGTATCATTTTGGCCGATTCCCGGAGAATAGCGGCATTTTGCCCCTAATACGGGCAGAAGCGGGAGATTGCCACACTCTCCTGGATGTCCAGGAGACCCACTCGAAATGCAGGAGTCTCCCGGACATTCCAGTAGAGTTGGCAAGAATGAGCTCCATGAGCATGGGAATCAGCAATATTCAACACTCCTTCTCCCTCACGTGCAGGGAGTACTCTGTAGATGATTACCAAAACAAAAGCAGCAAAAAAATCACCTACCAGGTTGGAAGGATGTCATAGTAGGCAACTAAACAAGTTGGACAGAGGCATAAACCAGTCACAGATAATGTAAAAGGATTCATGCATTTTTACAGCACAGGACTGTCAGCTTTTGTCCTGCATTGCTTTAGTGATGACCCACTGTGTGTAAAGTCATCACATATAGGTTTTCCTAAATGTTACTACAACCAACGTCCAGTAGTTCTAAATCCCGCCTACTTTTGAGTTGGCCCTACCTACAGTTATTTTGGTCCTCCCCACATGAGGCCACTTCAATAATTTTTTCCAGGGCCACTTTAAGTTCCCAATCCGCCCCTGGACTACACTATGTATAATTATGATATGTTTATCTCCTATAGCTCTGATGAGCAAGTTTTATTTTATGCTATTGTTACAAGTGGACTCTCTGTCTGTTGATGCAGGCAAAATCTACTCAGTCTGGCTGTTTAGGAGCTAAAACCCCATAATTGGTGAAAAAAATTATTGCAAGAAAAGATCTGTGTATATATGTGAATTTTGGCAACTGAAACACAGCAACAGGGAAGAAAAACTAGAATTTACCAGGACATCCAGACAACCCCAGGGAGCATTGAATGTGAAATCTCCATAATATTTGCTGCATACGTTTAAAGATTTATAAGTGATGCAAAGTTTAACTGTAATGAAAATGTATTAAATTACCATAACTGGATCAATAAGTATAATAGAACAGACCTTAAGGGCGCTTCACTAAAGTGTGCAGCCGTGTACCGACCCCAGAGCTTCCACCAAACACTCAAAAAATAAATACACAGTACACACAAATGGGTACGTACACTGGCGCTACCGTCTTAGACTCACAGGGAACTTCTGAAAAGAGGACTGTATCACCTCAATCCTCTCGTCATGCGAGGTACATAATACAAGAAAAAACAAAAAAGAAACAAAAGAAAAGACATGGCATAATAACGTAGGACACTTGATAAAGTCCACCACCACTATGGGGTATAAGATAATCCTCAAGAATGGGTGATGTCAATGCAAACTTCCAGTAAGCACCCGTGGTATATTCTTCAATTCACTCCCCCTTAGGGTATATGCTTACATAACAGAAGATCAATATGCGCCTGTAGGGTTGTGCTCTGCTCCCTTAACAGTGTTGCAGTGTATGTTTTCTTTCACTCAACTCCAACATGTAGATATAAAGAGAAGAGAAAGCAAAGCAACCACAATAGTGCATTATCACAAAGCACATTTATTTTCCATAAAAACAATCTGAATAATTGAAATCAATAGTATGGACCCGTACCAAGTGTAAAGCATAAAAGTGCATGCGTATAAATATACACTGCTGCAGCTCAGTTCCAATATAAACAGCACTGTCACCTGTACACACGATAACCGGGTCACCAGCCGCCAACGCGTTTCAACCCACAGTCCAGGGTCTTTTTCAAGGCATGACTCTTACAATCCAAGTCCCAGTTTAAATACTTTTCATTCCCCGTTGATCACGCAGAGGCGCTGACAGAGTGTTCACAGCGTGACTCACTCAATGACCACGCCCCCCTTCCAAAACGAGGTCTGGTTGAGAATAACTTTATGCATCCCAGACATCTGAACATCACACTGCTAATACGGAGATCACATCGTCTGTCTGTTCTTTTTTCAGACTGAGATCTAATACATGAGATCTCCTTCAACAGCGGGCATCATAGCATGAAAAAAAACGATGTCACAGATATGGGGGGATGAAAATAAACCAAGTATTAAAAACATTCTATTATTAAAAAATAAAAATAAATAAATAATAAATACATCTGCATATAAATACTGCTGCACATAAATAAAAAGCAATATAAATGGGCAATATAAGAACATGTATATGTATAATAGCAACATGGGTCAGAAAATCATGACCTATACATTGCAAAAAACTGAACCAAAAATCACATGTAATTCGTCCCAAAAAAAGTGAGACCAATCAATGAAAATACAGGGCAGATAAAATGACAATATCAACAGTACAATGGATGCAAAGGCACCCATGATACATGTACACTGTAAAGAAAACTAGCCACAGGACAATACGCAATACGACCTAATCCATGAGACATAAGATGCTATTAATAACAAAAAAATGTCATGAAGCACCCCCTGGATATGCAAAAAGGATGTGAAATCATGGGTCAGATGTGAAGCACACAATGTGACACACATGGCAGATAGGCACATGTATATCAGAATATATAAAAATGTATTAAAAAATGTATATATAAAAAATATATGAAAAAATATGAAAAAATATATGAAACCTGGTGGGTTATAGAAACCATTTGATCTCGAACTCCGCATTTAAACCTGTGGGAGCTAATGCTTGTAAATTGAAAATCCAGCGCATCTCTGCCCTCGCTAGATTCCCAGCTAGATCCCTATTTTTCCATGAGGTCTCTAACAATTGAATGCCCCAAAACTGTTCTATATGACGGGGTTCACATGAATGATGCTGTTTAAAATGTTGTGAAACGGAGTGGGTCTCCAAACCTTTTCTGATGTTATATATATGTTCCCGCATCCTGATTTTAAGTGGGCGGGTAGTTTTGCCAACATATATCTTGCCACAAGTACACCTTAACAGATATACAACATTTCTCGTATTGCACGTAATGAATTGGTTAATTTTAAATTCATACCCATTGATGGTAAGCTCTGTGGTCTTAGAAATTGACGATTTGCATGTCTGGCAACCTATGCATAACCCACACCTGTGGAATCCCACTGTTCTAATGGATTTTCTGTTGTCTTCATCTAGGCAGCTTCTCACTAAGCTATCCTTAATATTAGGTGCCTTTTTAAAAATAAACATGGGTTTCTCTGGAATTAAACTCCCAATGGTTTCATCTCTTTTGAGCAAATCCCAATGTTTTGTGAAAATCTTTTTTATATGCTGATGATCATCTGAAAAATTGGAGATAAATGCCCATTGAAATCTATCAGACTTCTGTTGTCCTGTCGCTTTATCTTCCATTAAAATATTTCTATCCGAAAGTACTGCAGTTTTCATTGCTGTGTTTAATTTATTCTCATCATAACCTTTCTTAAGAAATGATTCCTTCATTTCACAAATTTGTCTCCTACACACTACATCCTCCGAACAGTTTCTCCTCACTCTCCGCATCTGTCCCAAGGGAATGTTATCTAACCACTTAAAGTAATGGCTACTATCTCGTTGTATGTAGCTCAAAGTGTCTGTAGGTTTTCTATAGGTCATGGTGTGCATCATGTCCTCCTTCACATAGACCGTTACATCCAAAAAGTTGACCTTCGTTTGACTTATATCAAAGGTCAATTCAATGTTCATCTGATTGTCATTTAAGTGACTACAAAACATGCTGAGGTCACTTTCAGACCCCTTCCAAATGAAAAACACGTCATCAATGTATCGGCACCAGGACACCAAGCTCGCCCCAAATGGATGGCCCGACCAAACACTGGACTCCTCCCAGTGGGCCATGAAGATGTTAGCATAGCTTGGGGCGAACTTAGTGCCCATAGCTGTGCCGATACATTGAGAATAATAATGATCTTGGAAACGAAAATAACTGTGAGTCAATATGAAGCTTATGCCCTCCAATAAAAAATTCCTTAGGCCCACTGAAAGATCAGAATTTTCCAAAATTTCAGAGACTGCTGTCAACCCCAATTCATGTGTGATGATCGTGTACAGCGATTTGACGTCAGCTGTCACGAAGAACATTCCGGGAGTCCAATCAATCTGAGCGATTTTTTGCAAAAAATTCTTGGTGTCACGTAGGTATGATCTTGCCTTTTGAGCAAACGGTTGTAAATGAAAATCAATCACTTGAGACAAATTAACCGTCACTGACCCAGTGCCAGACACAATGGGTCTACCCGGTGGTTCTTTAAGATTTTTGTGTACCTTGGGTAAGGTATACAGTACTGGAGTACGAGGAAATGGAATGATAATAAAATCAGAAACTTCTTTATCCAATACCCCTTCTTCAACATATTTATTTACTAATGTTTTCAACCCATCCGCGATGGAATCGGTGGGATCAGTTCTCAATTTCTTATAAGTTTCCCCTGAGTTTAGTTGACTTAAGATCTCTTGTATGTAATAATCCTTATTCATGACCACCACTGCTCCTCCCTTATCCGCGGGCTTGATAACCAACTCTTTATTCTTTCTCAACCCTTCCAGAGCCTTTCTCTCTTTAAAGGTTAAATTCTGCTTTTTCCTCTTTCTATGATGTTCGTTCTTTTTAAACTTCTTTATTTCCTCTGTAACAATTTTATTAAAAGAGTCTATAAAGCTCCCCTTAATATATGAGGGGAAAAAAGTAGATTTTTTCTTAAATCTATTTTTAGAGTCAATCTCATGGTTAGTATTAGCATCGATCTCCTTGTTATCTTGTTGACCTTTTTGAGCAAAAAATTTTTTAATGGTAATTTTCCTTATAAATTTTTGTAAATCTACAAATGTATTGAATATATTCATATTACAAGAGGGCGCAAAATTCAAACCCTTCTCTAATACAGTCGTTTCCTCCTTAGTAAGGGGGGTATTGCTCAAATTGATAACTATTGAAATATTCGCTGTTTTTGAATTGGAAACAGAAGTATCTATGTCATCCTCAATGGGAGGATCCATTCTGCATTCCTCTAATCGTTTTCTTTTGTTATTATATTTGTTTTTCTTCCCCCCTTTTTTACCCCTACAGGTTTTCTTTTTCCTCCTTATCTCCAAACGTTCCGGAGCGGTTTCCTTCCTAAAAAAGAATGATGTGAGGATGATGGTCTCGCATCATCTACCCACTCATCTAACGTTTGATACTTGTTTCCCACAGACACATTAAAGTTGTCCTGATAATAATTGCGTCTGCTGTGGTTGTATGGGTCTCCCTTCCCCTGTCTATCAAATACAGAAGGCGATGATCTCCTGTCATCATTTCTATACCCATTATGACTCCATTTTTCCTTCCTCCTATCTATCGGTGTTACATTCCGTTCCTCCTCTTTTCTTTTACTTTTCTTGTTTCTTCCTTGATTATTGGACTTAATCTGATCCTGAATGTTGGTATCCCTAAAGGGTTTCTTTCTCAAAGCCTCATTATTGGGACTAGTCAACCGGTAATCTGGAGAAGTACCCGTCTGCTCTATAATGGAGGAAATATTTTTCTTTTTCTCCAATAACGCTGTTCTATCCCTTAAGAACTTTTTTCTTTTCCTCTCCATGGTCTCCTTTGAGTCCTTGAGGATGACCCTTTCTATATTCCCCTCTATCCGTTTATACTCTTGTGAGCCCTCAAAGGGAGTCACCTGTTCTTTCAATCTCTGAATCTCTGTCTCTAATTCCCTTAGATCCTGTCTCCTATCACGTAAAATTAGATCCATAAGGGAAAAAGAACATGTGGATAAGATTTTATTCCATTCTTCCTTAAAATCTGTTGTAGCTAATTCAAATGATGGTTGTTTATCAATTATAAGGCCCCTTGGAATAATCTGTTCTGATGTGTATTTTTCCAAAGTGGCCACCTCCCACCACAGACGGTTCTCTTTAATTAATACTTTTTCTAATTTATACATAATGTTGCTCAATACCTCCTTATGAAAACCTTCCTTTAACTGTGTATTTAGAAAGATGTCTTCTATTAAGTTGATTCTATTGTCTCTGTGAGCAAACATGATGCTGCCCAATGAGATCTACTTGATGGAAAATGGAACAATAAGTATAATAGAACAGACCTTAAGGGCGCTTCACTAAAGTGTGCAGCCGTGTACCGACCCCAGAGCTTCCACCAAACACTCAAAAAATAAATACACAGTACACACAAATGGGTACGTACACTGGCGCTACCGTCTTAGACTCACAGGGAACTTCTGAAAAGAGGACTGTATCACCTCAATCCTCTCGTCATGCGAGGTACATAATACAAGAAAAAACAAAAAAGAAACAAAAGAAAAGACATGGCATAATAACGTAGGACACTTGATAAAGTCCACCACCACTATGGGGTATAAGATAATCCTCGATAATCCTTTGATATAAGTCAAACGAAGGTCAACTTTTTGGATGTAACGGTCTATGTGAAGGAGGACATGATGCACACCATGACCTATAGAAAACCTACAGACACTTTGAGCTACATACAACGAGATAGTAGCCATTACTTTAAGTGGTTAGATAACATTCCCTTGGGACAGATGCGGAGAGTGAGGAGAAACTGTTCGGAGGATGTAGTGTGTAGGAGACAAATTTGTGAAATGAAGGAATCATTTCTTAAGAAAGGTTATGATGAGAATAAATTAAACACAGCAATGAAAACTGCAGTACTTTCGGATAGAAATATTTTAATGGAAGATAAAGCGACAGGACAACAGAAGTCTGATAGATTTCAATGGGCATTTATCTCCAATTTTTCAGATGATCATCAGCATATAAAAAAGATTTTCACAAAACATTGGGATTTGCTCAAAAGAGATGAAACCATTGGGAGTTTAATTCCAGAGAAACCCATGTTTATTTTTAAAAAGGCACCTAATATTAAGGATAGCTTAGTGAGAAGCTGCCTAGATGAAGACAACAGAAAATCCATTAGAACAGTGGGATTCCACAGGTGTGGGTTATGCATAGGTTGCCAGACATGCAAATCGTCAATTTCTAAGACCACAGAGCTTACCATCAATGGGTATGAATTTAAAATTAACCAATTCATTACGTGCAATACGAGAAATGTTGTATATCTGTTAAGGTGTACTTGTGGCAAGATATATGTTGGCAAAACTACCCGCCCACTTAAAATCAGGATGCGGGAACATATATATAACATCAGAAAAGGTTTGGAGACCCACTCCGTTTCACAACATTTTAAACAGCATCATTCATGTGAACCCCGTCATATAGAACAGTTTTGGGGCATTCAATTGTTAGAGACCTCATGGAAAAATAGGGATCTAGCTGGGAATCTAGCGAGGGCAGAGATGCGCTGGATTTTCAATTTACAAGCATTAGCTCCCACAGGTTTAAATGCGGAGTTCGAGATCAAATGGTTTCTATAACCCACCAGGTTTCATATATTTTTTCATATTTTTTCATATATTTTTTATATATACATTTTTTAATACATTTTTATATATTCTGATATACATGTGCCTATCTGCCATGTGTGTCACATTGTGTGCTTCACATCTGACCCATGATTTCACATCCTTTTTGCATATCCAGGGGGTGCTTCATGACATTTTTTTGTTATTAATAGCATCTTATGTCTCATGGATTAGGTCGTATTGCGTATTGTCCTGTGGCTAGTTTTCTTTACAGTGTACATGTATCATGGGTGCCTTTGCATCCATTGTACTGTTGATATTGTCATTTTATCTGCCCTGTATTTTCATTGATTGGTCTCACTTTTTTTGGGACGAATTACATGTGATTTTTGGTTCAGTTTTTTGCAATGTATAGGTCATGATTTTCTGACCCATGTTGCTATTATACATATACATGTTCTTATATTGCCCATTTATATTGCTTTTTATTTATGTGCAGCAGTATTTATATGCAGATGTATTTATTATTTATTTATTTTTATTTTTTAATAATAGAATGTTTTTAATGCTTGGTTTATTTTCATCCCCCCATATCTGTGACATCGTTTTTTTTCATGCTATGATGCCCGCTGTTGAAGGAGATCTCATGTATTAGATCTCAGTCTGAAAAAAGAACAGACAGACGATGTGATCTCCGTATTAGCAGGGTGATGTTCAGATGTCTGGGATGCATAAAGTTATTCTCAACCAGACCTCGTTTTGGAAGGGGGGCGTGGTCATTGAGTGAGTCACGCTGTGAACACTCTGTCAGCGCCTCTGCGTGATCAACGGGGAATGAAAAGTATTTAAACTGGGACTTGGATTGTAAGAGTCATGCCTTGAAAAAGACCCTGGACTGTGGGTTGAAACGCGTTGGCGGCTGGTGACCCGGTTATCGTGTGTACAGGTGACAGTGCTGTTTATATTGGAACTGAGCTGCAGCAGTGTATATTTATACGCATGCACTTTTATGCTTTACACTTGGTACGGGTCCATACTATTGATTTCAATTATTCAGATTGTTTTTATGGAAAATAAATGTGCTTTGTGATAATGCACTATTGTGGTTGCTTTGCTTTCTCTTCTCTTTATATCTACATGTTGGAGTTGAGTGAAAGAAAACATACACTGCAACACTGTTAAGGGAGCAGAGCACAACCCTACAGGCGCATATTGATCTTCTGTTATGTAAGCATATACCCTAAGGGGGAGTGAATTGAAGAATATACCACGGGTGCTTACTGGAAGTTTGCATTGACATCACCCATTCTTGAGGATTATCTTATACCCCATAGTGGTGGTGGACTTTATCAAGTGTCCTACGTTATTATGCCATGTCTTTTCTTTTGTTTCTTTTTTGTTTTTTCTTGTATTATGTACCTCGCATGACGAGAGGATTGAGGTGATACAGTCCTCTTTTCAGAAGTTCCCTGTGAGTCTAAGACGGTAGCGCCAGTGTACGTACCCATTTGTGTGTACCATAACTGGATACTTCCTCTAGCAAAAGACAGAAGAGAAGCAATGTGTCACACTCTGCTCCCCGGGTATCTCCACCCGAGCCTCAAAGCACTGATTCTCATATTAAACCTTCTTGGTACAGGTTGTCAGCCATGCTTTACATCTGTAATTATTTCATCTGTAGGTTTAGTCATTCTACTATTGGCCAGCCCTCCATTATAAGGCTCCTCCTTTCACCTATCCTTTGCTGGTTCTTCAAGTTTACACCTGGCCTGGTTCAGCTGCTTGTTCCTGTTATATCTATTCAGCTTATCTGTTCAAATCCTCTGTGGTAATCGCTGTGATCAACGCCTGCTAAGCTACTCTGCATACACCGCTGACTGCTGCTACACTTTCCACATCCCCGTGGTAAGCCGTGGGTCATCGTTGCTGCATACTCGGAGTTCACTGATCTCTGCTCACCTGTTCCACTCATCTGTGGTAATCGCTGTGATCAATGCCCGCTAAGCTACTCTGCATATACCGCTGACTGCTGCTACTCTTTCCGAATCCCTGTGATACTCACTGTTGCTAATGTTCACTACGTTTCAGCTTGAACCGTTAACTTCATTGACTGTGTCTATTCTCCTGTATAAAAGCCGTGCTCCACCATCCGCAGTATTTTCTGCATTCCAGTGAACTTTGTACTTGTATCCCTATTCCTAGGAGCCCTTGCTGTTGTCTACACTCACTATGTATTCTGCTTACATTGTGGAACTTCATTGATTGGTTCTACCCTTCTGCACACTGCTGTGGTTCATCATCTGCAGTGCATCCTGTACTCCACTGAACTTGCATTCATGTTCCATTTCTAAGTGGTAATAGTTTATTATCAATTGATACTTGAACTGTATCTCTCTGTATGCTGTTTAGATCTGTTCTCCCATCTGTTACACTGGGAACTTCCCTGGAGGGCCGCGACCTACAGGGTGGGTGCCACAAAGTTCAAATTCCCTTGTGGGATTCCCTGGTGAATATCTTCCACCCTGTTAGACTCCGCACCTCTAGGGGAGTCTAGCCAATCCCAGTTAAGACAGCAGGATCCCACTCACTTCTTCGTATGCAAACCCAACACAATGTATCTGTGAACTGTTTGTTGGCTTTTTGTTTTTTGTCTTTTTGCCAAGAAAGCAAAGTTTTAAAACTGGTGAAATTGAAAATCCAGAAAGGATTTCATGGAGTGATCTGTGTTAAAACTGTGTATCCTGTCAATTGTAGTGCTACGCCTGTTTCATCAAATAAGCTGTTTCAGAAATTAAGTCCGAACAGGATTTTGAGTCCAAACAGTATTTTGGGAACAGGCCAGTGTTGTTACACTGGTATATGTCTTGGGCAAAAGCAGCTGCAATGCTGAGTATTAAATCTGATCACATGGAGCAGCTGATTAAGCAGTTGGTGCATGCCAGGGCCAATTGGGCTCAAATTAATGGTGGTTTTCATGAAGGTTTACAACTAATATCAGAGAACATTCAAAGGACTCAAATGCCAGCCTCACCACATGGGAGGTGGTGCAAAAAGCTCTGCAAAAGCTGACAGGAATGGACGATGTAGAAGTCTACATGGCAGTATTCAAGTGCATTGCCGCGAGAGAAGAGATGGCAGGAACCGAGCCATATTGTGGCTAATGGTCCCTTCACTACTGAGTCAAGATGCTGTACCACAGCCAGGCAGCAGTCTTTGTTCCCCCGTCCCATTTGTTTTGCCAAACCTATCTCAGAGATGGTACAGATGATGTGTAAAATAAAAAAAGGGCATGAAGTGGAAGCCTTATTGGCCTCTGGAAGTTTAGTGACTTTTGTGCATGACAGTCTGGGGGTTTCAGGGAAGTTTAAAGGGACTTATGTTGAGTGACATATGTGTACATGGAGACATTATAAACTATCCCACAGCACAATTAAAGTTTGAGACCTTAAGTGGCATGGTCTGTCACAATGTTGTGATAGTTAAGTCCCTGATATATAGCATCATTTTGGTAAGAGGTTTTCTACTATTTTGGGATTTGTGATAAAAGAATAACGTATCTTCTGGGTTGTTGTTATGTGCCATCAATCCTGTACCCTTTGAAAAGATGAAGAGATAAAAGCCCCTTAGGAGACTGTTAATTTTCCCTTAGTGGTGTTAGCTGGTGACAGCAGTGAAGAAGTGAGAGTGTTGGACATACCTGATTTAGAGGTGTCACTTGTTAATTTTATTACAAATTAACCTGTGTAAAATTTGATCTCTGATTTTGTCACTTCCTAAATTTTCCCCTTACTCAGGTTTGTGGGTCATATCCAACACGTTCCTAAGATAGGGCTAAGGTGCCACTAGTTGTTCTATTACCTCACCTTTTATTTTATGTACATGGAAAAGGTGGTCATGGTTCTGTGCCATATGGGGAAACACTTTAATAGCCTCCAGAACCTGAGGTTTTCCAATTAACTACTTAAATATTTTCCCTGACATTCACAAAGGTGGAAGCGCTTAACTGAAATGTGATAAAATGAACAAGTGACATCTCTAAGTCAGGCACGTCCAACGCTCTCACTTCTTCTGTTTACTCCACTAGGCAAGTGCTAGATCAACAACTACTACTAACCGAGCTTTAGTTCTTGGGGCAACCGAGTACTGTGGAATGTGAAAAGTTCCTTGGACAGGGGGCTGCTAAAGGTGAACATCGTGCAAAGCGGTTTTGGCAGTTGAGGATCTCACGCTACTCTGCCTTGAACAACCTGTTGTAGTGTGACCAGCACAGCCTGTTGGTTTCTTTAGCAGACGGATCCCCAATGTGCGTGTGAATGTAAGTATATTTGCTGTGTTTTCCTATGTGATTGCGTATTTAACATTTGTTCGCTGGTACATATGAATCGCAATCCCACAGGATTTTATAATAGCCGATATTTATTAATTTAAAATGGCTTCATCCAAGTATTCAACTTCAACAAACCACTTCAATATATTGGGTCAATATTTACTTTTCATCACATTGCTGCACAATTCTTTTATCAATAGGTCAAACAAAATAAGCAATTTAAAATAAGCTTTCAGGTATAAAATATTTTGATAAAGCACATTAGTGATATTTTTGACAATTTAGTAAAAATAAAAGATAGGAATTGAAAAGAAAATATTCTAAGTGAAGTAAGTTATTGAATAAGTATGTTGCCCTAAAAATATGTAAAATATACAAATCTTATGTACATATATGCCAGTAAGTTTTGGTAAAATTTCTATAGTTTTGCATACAGTTACGAGATATATTATCTTTAAAGTTTCATTCTCAAGAAAGCTCAAAAAAACAAAGGACAAAAAAGCTTCCAGGTTGTTACGGGTTAACAGAAAGTTCCCTAATAATGAGTGATGTCATCACAGGTGCTGGACCTTCACCTGTGTTGGACCTTCACCTGTGTATCTAAGTATCTGCCAACTGCAAGCCTAAATTGCCACAATTTTGAGTCTCTTGGATTAGTTTCTAGCATTTCTAGTTACTCTGCATTTGTGTGCCAGATCTTGGCTTTGAAATCAACTATTGCTTCGTCAACTCATGTGTTTCAGACCCTGGCTTTGAACCCTCACTGCTGTTTATACCTGTAACTGAAATACTGGCTGTGAATATAAATGCTGATTATTCCTTGCTGAAATACTGGACTTTATATGTGAACTTGACAACTACCTATCTGTCTCCTTGTCAGACTTTGGCTTTGAACTCTGACTGCCGCCATTAAACATATGAATCTACTATTGAAATTTTCTGAACGATGGCTTCTCTGTAATTAGGTGCTGGACTTTGCTGTGTCTTTAGTGTCTCAGTCTTTGGCTGCAAATCCTGACTGCAGCTCGCTTAGTATTTGTAAACTGTATTGCAGCTGTGAACCCTGACTGCTACTCATTTAGTATTTCAAAACTGGACTGAAGTTAACTGCTGCTATATTTCACTGTATACTGGACGTCTGGGTCAGTTTGCTCAGTGTTTATTCCTTTTTTATATATGAGACTGCTGCCTGTCATTATCTGAGAATCTGACTTCAGCTGAAAGTTTATTCAATGTATGACTAGTTCCTTTTAAATTGTCTCACCCCTGCCTGTTGCATTACTTTTGGTGAATTGGATCCGAATGCTAATCTCTTCTCTGTTGCTCAATCATTTTGTGCCACAGACCTATGTTGCTCAACTAGTTGCACCAGTACCTACTATACTATATATTATCAGAATTCTATTAGTTATTAACTGCATGATCTCCACTGCTGCAGAATGCTGGACTAGAGAATTGATCCTTATTTACAGGTCTGCTTTTACTACTTGTCTGTTATACTGTATAACTACCACTAGTGGGTGCATCCTCTTGTCAGCTGCCTACATTGTAGTAGTGGCTACCAATCACTGACACTTATACCTCTGGCTAAGCACTATAAGTGCTTGTATTTGTTACATTGCACCCTGGCAACACCATGTAGCAATGCAGAGAATGCAGATTTGGGAGTGAGCATGCCCGAGCCGAATTCATTAATTGCAGTGTAAACATAAAGCTGAGCAGGTTGTGAGTACTACATGCAAATGTAGACAGTACTTTCCCTGCATTCAAAAAAATAAAATAAAAAATTGCATTTGCATTGCAACATGATTTGTTTCGTTACAAATGTTATTTGTGTTGCTCCTGAATCTTAATGAGGCGCTAAGTCTAAAGTATTCTGGATAATATCTCCAATATCTGTATATATTTTATTATGTCATCTCACTTTTGGTCTAACCCAGTGGATCCCAAACTTTTTCAGCTCAAGGCAACCTTAGGGTTTCCATAAATGTTTTCAAGGCACCCCTAAGCCAAAATAATTACCAAGTAGTCCCCACCTTGCTTGCCACTGGCCCTGGTCAAGGCACCCCAGGGAGCCTAGGCACACTGTTTGGGAACCAGTGGTCTAACCTGTATTTGTAGATGTAGAAGATATTGCTTTTTCAGATACTTTTTGTAACATTTTTTTTTAAATATTTTAGGCTGAGCTCTGTAAAACTGGACACCTTAGTGCAGTATAACTTATATGCATGAAACTGCTATCAGTGATGTGTAATTCAATAAGTATCCCTTAATTGCATGACAGTTGTGCGACTCTGTTTGTTGCAAATATCATAATAAATCAAATTTGTATAATAAACTTGCTAAACAGCAACATATTTACAAAAATATACAAGTCAAGTATCAATGTCAGTTTATCACATGTCATATATCTCTAACAATGTCCTGTTGAATCACTGGCAAACAGCAGAGCATTGTGCTATGAATAGAAAAAGGCAGAATTACACCTTTAGGAATATGCTGCAAAATGTGATTTAAATAACTATATTTTACAATATATTTCTGATCGCATATCTCTAAGTATCATGGAAGAATTACAGCTTGTTCCAGTCTAGGGAGTTTATAATGAAGTATGTATGAAAAGTTAACTCAGGCAAATTATTATTCTTTTAGCAGAAAATGATGCTTGCAGACAAATGTGAAACTGTACCATGTAGCAATAATACACATAATTCAACAAAATACATTGTCAATGGTGGCAAAACGAAAGATTGTGACAAGTGTTCCTGTATTTACAGATGAAATGCAATGAAATACTAAAAGCAATGCAGATTATTTTGTGTCATCTTCCTCAAATAACAATACACCATAAAAGGCAGCTAAATAAAATACTTCAGATATAATTTGGAATATAATGATAATCCACCACGAAATAGCCATAACCTACAGATACATTAATACTCACATTCACTTCTTATTTAATGCATTGCAACTTTAATTTGGTCAGGTTATATAGCTACAGCATAATCTGGACAGTATGGCCAGGAAACTCCCCAGACCTTAATCAACAT
The DNA here is from genome assembly GCF_038048845.1 of Mixophyes fleayi. Classification (NCBI taxonomy): domain Eukaryota; kingdom Metazoa; phylum Chordata; class Amphibia; order Anura; family Limnodynastidae; genus Mixophyes; species Mixophyes fleayi. The sequence continues at coordinate 307,223,422 of NC_134403.1, read as the reverse complement.
TGCAAATATTGACTCGTTGAATAAACTTAATGTAATTGTCAATAAAATTCTTTGACATTTATGAAATACTTGTAATTTTACTTTAGTATACCATAGCAACATCTGACAAAAAGGTCTAAAAACACTGAAGCAGAAAACTTTGTGAAAACCAATATTTGTGTAATTCTCAAAACATTTGGGCATTACTGTATAACATATTAATTTTGACTTATGCAATAATTAAATATCATTATATATTTCATATTACAATGAAATGTATACAGCTTTGTATTATGTATATTTACTACCTACGTAAATTAATCAATAAAATATTGTAAAGAGGTAATGGCCACTGTCATGAACATGCTCCCAGCTGCCGTGACTTTGGGGTGTTCGTTATATGAGGTCACACACGATTTCAGCCCGCAGTCTCTCTCTACCTATCACACAGGTTATATACCTACGGAATCGCCCCCCAAACACAGCGCTCTCACACCCACAGACACTTCAGGTTTGCCACCACCTATTGAATACCGGCAATAGGGCCCCAATATACTGTCCCACACTGGCACACAGGCTTCTAGCTATCCACCCACTAGCAAGACCCATACCGGCAAGCAAAGGGTTAACTCCTCACACCCTCAGACTGTTACGCAAATGTAAATACAAGCACACACAGCTTGTTAATCAAATGTATCAACAAATCACACACTGGCATTCCAAGGGTTAAGTTGGTCCAGCTCTCTTCTTAACAGGCTAATGGATATGTTAGACTATCAAGAACGCAACATATTAAATTATAGATTTAATGTACAAAAGTACAGGGCATACAGATAAAAAAATAAAATAATGAATAACAATTAATAGATAGACATAACAAGTAAAACAGTTTAAAATAAAAGGGGTTACATTCAGAATAGCACTTACTTGAGTTGCATAATCCGCGCCATGACGAATTGGCTAGGAAGATGGACAGCTTATCAATGTGGCTTGATTTCCCCAAAAAGTCTGACCCTTGCCCCTTCCCAACACAGATTTTTTTAAGCAAAATGAAATGGGATGTTCTTCACAGAGGCAGTGTTTAATGCCAATAAGGGGCAGGGATGTCCCCTGGGTGCCATTTAAGGCCTGTTTAAAACTATTTCTAAGTTTTGACCTGTCTCAGCTTTTCACAGATATATCCCAGTCACATAACTCCCCCTTCAATAAACCAGTCATAATCTCCTGCACATTTAAATTCCAAACATGATGGAGTTATGACAATGTGACATACCTTTTCCAAAGATATGTGATTTTAGCTGTTCACGGATATTACCCGTACCTGTCATTCAAAACCCTGGTGTGATTTCTGCTCCTCAGTATGGAGTGGCACCCAGATTTCCCAAAATATGAACTATGACAACATTTTCCTTTGAAAGTCATATCTCTATATACCTGTACAGGCTTTCACATGCTGCCTACAAGGATCTCCAGCTGTGATTGGCCCCACCAAGTCTATTCAAGTGTCCAGGACTAACAGCAAGAGATCTTTGAAGCTGCTACAGGTGACATGGTTAACCTCTCACACTGAGACGTGCAAAGCCAGCAAATCCATTTACATCAGACTCTCTGTCTTCACACTTTACACTTTAACAGCTAAATTGATCCATGGATTCATTGGAGACAACTTTTTACACTGCAGTTTTGATTTATCCCTTATAAATAACTGCAAGCTCTCTATTTTCACGACAGTCACAATTGGTTCAGTCACTGACTGCAGGATAGTTGTGGTCTTTGCCTTTAATAGCACTCATATAATTGAATGTGTTCAATGGTACTGGATTACTCAGTCACATTTAGGCCATTAGAAGCATTAGATTGCCCATTGACACAACTAAGAAGAATCTGGACTGGTGAGGTATTACTCCCTCTCCCTTAGGAGTGACCCGAGGACCCTTTACTTTGGGGTTTTAGGATATTTTCATTGAAATTTATTTTTATGCATTTCAAATGTACATGTTTAGTGAAAACCCATGATCTTTACTGTTGAGTAATATGGATCTTCTTAGAATCTAATGTTTTTTCAACTCATTTAAAGGTTGACCCTCAAAAAGAATGGCGGTGGCAAAAATGAAGAAGAGGGACTTTGTGTCCTTGAATGCATTAAGATATATATGAGAAGTATAAGGGGATCTGTATGTGAAGGGTAATTCAAGACCATATTTAGCAAGATCTATTACTTCAAATTTTTGTATAGACTAATTAATTTAAGACCTAATTTAGCAAAGAGGAGGTGAAGTTGAATGTTTTTAGTGCAAAACATGTCAACTATTTTATATTTGTCTCTAATGGATTTGCAACTAATCATTATGTTTAAACATTCATGGATTAAATTTGTTTTGACATATTTCAGATTTATGAGAGGAACTTAGCTACACCTTGTGATACATCAGAAGAGGAATGTCCCAATGTTAAGAGCTATATAATGTACATACTTGATATGACATGCATATTGAGGTCCGTGATCTCATTTTTTATGTACCATTTTGATACAACACTTGGGGGTAAATGTATTAACCTCCGGTTTCTTGAAGTCCCGCGAGTTCGGCGTCTTCAGTGCTTAAATTTAAAGTGGCGCTGCCTTGTAAAGTGAAGTTTCCTTTACAAGGCAGCGCTGCTTTAAATTTAAGCGCTGAAGACGCCGAACTCGCGGGACTTAAAGATACCGGAGGTTAATACATTTACCCCTTGGGCTGAGATAAATAATTCTTAAAGATCTATTTTGCTTCTGAAGTCTACTTACATTTCTCAGTGCCATTTTTTGCAAGAACAATATTATGTTGAAGAAGAAACATTCTTAATGAGTCATTTATTTTTAATGATGGAAACCAAAAACCTCTAAATGGATTTTAAGTTCTTGAGGTTGAGCCTATTGTAATATGGTTTGAACCACTCTTGGATCCATGTTGGGACGATTATGTAGTATATCTAATGACTGATTGTTATTTTCTGTTGAATTCATATATGACAATGTATATTGTATGTAACCTTGTACTGTAATCTCAACGTGTGTTTTGCTAGATGACACGAGTTTGAACCTATGTACGTTTTTTTTAAACTAGCCAGGCCTGGGATAGATAAAGATCATGGAGGAGTTTGAAGACTCAAAGTTATAAACCATCTAGCTACTCGAGCAGAGGTGAGAGATTCTCTGAGGTGCCCAAACATATATCTTAGTGATAGACAATTTACTTTGGCAAGCTCTGTGTCATTTTGGGAATCAATCTGACTTAATTGAAAATGTAATTCTTATGGTGGGGGTGAAGAGCATGTAAGAAGGGTTTAAAATATTCTGCCTTAGACAAGAACTTGTGCATTTTAATGAGGAGGTCTGTCAAGACTGAGATATTCCATATTTCTCAATTGTGTTTCCTCACACACCAGGTCTCAACTAAGTAAGTAGTAATTTTATTTCCTATTTTATTTTCTGAAACTTATTTGTGCAACATATTGTATGTATTGTTATTAATTTTTGTAACTAAGCCTTGGAACCATTTTTCAGGTTAAATAAATTTAATCTATTGTGTTTTCTGTGATTCTTTCTGAAGTTACGAAGCCCAGGGAGGCTCATGCTACATGAGTATATCATTTATGTGTAAAACATTAATAGGTGGTTCTGGTGAACGTAAGGTCACCATAATAAATCTTTTGTGGTGACAGAAAAGATGCATTCATTGCTAAGTGAACAAGGTAACTGCCAGCTTCTTCAGATTGCTGTTTCTGGGACAGTTTTGCGCATTTGTGACAAACTGGTTTGCAGCTTGGTGGTATTGATAATATATTTCTTTTTATCATAAGAACTTAAGTATAATAGTGGTGTGTGATTCTAACTGACTGGATATTATGCTCAAGGCCTGCAAAATTTTAAAAGACATACTGCGCAAATAGTTTCTGTACTCCCCTTCTTGTTTTCTTTCTATTTTTTATTTGGTGGAAGTGTGAGGTCCAGCATGTTCCCTGACTATAAGCAGATGAAAAAAGATGAGCTTTTGGCTTTGTGTGTTGAAAGAGGAACTGTTTTTGTCCCTGGCAGGAACTGAGAGCAACTGATTGAAGCGCTTATTGGGGCTGATCAGAAACTAAGAGTCGGAGGAGACAGTGGAGAAAACCTCTCTGCTTCAGTGGAGCAGTCAGCACTGGACATTACCACAAATACCTCTGATCAATCAAGTAGGGAGTCTATCCGGGACAATTACCTTCATACTGCTCTCAAACAGCTGAAGGATGCTGATCCTGCAAACTCGCTGCAGCTGATCCAGAAACTCCAAGAGGCTGTCGAATGCTGCACTACTGCAGACCAAGAGGCACCTTGATAGTAAAGGTGCAGTCCCTCTGATACTTATACCGGACTGTTAGCGCAATTATCACCCATGATGCATCAATAGATTGAGGGATTGCAGGTACTTGACTATGATAAGCTAAAGTATCTTATTTTCCAGGAGAAGTTCCTCACACTGTGCACTGCTTAGGTGAGGGAATGGGTTGTGGATCGTGACCCTAAGACAGCGCAAGCAGCTGCTAGCCTGGCCGACAAGTACACAGTTACCATGTCTCCTGTAACGAAGTTGGGGAGTGCCAGGGTAAACTACATGGAAAGAGAGGCAACCTGGAGGATCGCCCCTGAGTTCCCTGTTAACCAAACCAGCTGTTGCTGGACCTTTTCCGGGGGTGGGAGGAAAACCTGGTTTGGCAACTGGTCGCAGGTGTTTTAGATGTGTTGAAGTGAGGCACATCAGTGTCAATTGCCCAAGAAGAAGAAAACAGCCCCTCCTTCTCCTGTTGGGGGGCCTGGTTCGGCATTCCCTGCCTAAACAGGAAGCTGCTCTGCCAAGCTACTGATTTTCCTTCCTCAGAAACAAAGGAGAACTTGCTCTCCCCCAGGTCATTAACACCAGCCTATTAAGGCAATAAAACAACTGTTCTTATAAGAGCAACTTTAAGCAAGAGCACCATTATACTCACAACACCCCCACGAGACTCACACTAGACACCATTGTATACACACGCAATCCCGCTACTTACAAGCACCCACCACAATCTTATAACACAGCATCTTATATAGCCATTTAGGAGAGGGATTCTAACACCCACCCTCCCTGCCCCCGGCTATAAAGATATCCAATCTCCTTTCTTTCAAGACCATCTATATACACACCTAAGCCCATAGGACTAACATCTATTTATCCACACTATATTTTATATTACATTACCACAATTTATAAGGGCTTTAAACAAGAGCTATAAATACAATTCCCAGTGCTTTTAATTAGTGCTATTACCCCAATAACAGGAGCTATAAACACAGAGTTATAAACACAGAGCTATAAAGGTTACCAATCATCCTCTACAATTCTCAGAGCTAAAACTAGTGCTATTTACATTCAGTGGTAAACAGAACCACTCACAATATACATTGCATCAGAGCTATAGACACAAAGCGCAAAGGCTATAACATTTAAAACTGCAAACAAGCCATAATCACTCTGCTGGAATCACTAGAACCTAAGTATATTGTCTGAACCACATCTATTGCTATCTCTACCCCCTCTCCTTTTCTCCCTCTGCCACACCCCTCTTCTCTCCACTATAGGTACCCCAGGTTGCGCCACTGCAGAAACTACAATACAAGAATCTACATCCACGGGAATTGGAACGCCCAGAGTATCCGTAACAGCAGCAACAAGCACCACAAAATACAAATCAAGCGCAGACGTCCAAGGTAAATCCCCTAAAAAGGGTCTCCACCACCCACAATCAACTTCACAGCAGCATCAGGGACATGGGGGAGGACACAGCAGCATCGGAGATAAATTGCAGGGGAAAGGCCCACCCATTTGATCATGTGATTTCCCCCCCTCTCCCTGTCAGTGTGAGGTCACACAAAGGGGCTGCTGCAATCAACATCTTTTTCATTTTGTACTGAATAAGTAATTTTATTTGACTTTTTATAAATGTTTTACATCACTCATTAACTATGCCACTAATCTTTGTGCTGACATAAACACAGCCAACTCCCTGCTTTTGTTTTGAGATTTTGTTGCTAATGAATGAGTACTGTAATTGTAAATGTAATTATCAGGCAATTTGCAGGTTATGTTGAAGGTAACTTTTAGCTGTTATTATGTACACAATTTATGGCAAGTTATTATTTGTAGCATACCTACAATCATTATACAGTAAAAGCAGTAACTGTCCTTAATGGGTTTTATCAGATTTTAGAAACGAAAAGTTCACTTTTAGCACTAGAAAATTACTAAATCAGCTTTATTCATCAGATAAAAGAGATACTGGCAACATTCAATATATGTGGAACAATTTTAGCAACTTGAGATAAAGGTGTGTTTAGTGGGGACTTATAAATATACAACAGACTTTCTTCCATACATGCCCACTGTCTGAACCTCTGGGAGTTCAGATATGTTTGGAAACCCGTAGTGGATGACGGGAGCAATTATGATGCAACTCTCATTACATTGAGCCATTTAGGCCCTGCCCACTTCAGAAAAGGAGGTGGTCTAATCAACCTGGCATCCTGGAGGACTCTTAAAAATCTGTGAGTATCCAGAACATTCCGGCAGAGTAAGCAGTATGCTTTGTTCTATTGACTGATGCCTCAAATGTTCATTTTCATTCACGTGTAGCTCACAGAACATTCTATATATAATTATTGTTTTGATTTCACTTTCTGGCAACTTGAAATGTGCACATTCTCCTGCAGGTTGCACTAAATACATTCTTTTCAATTTTTCACTTCCTACTTTTCTATCTTCCATATCTGTTTTTTTACCTCAAGCACTTTGTTTTTTTTGCCCTTGGATATGACACAGAACTGTCCTTTGGATACTACTGTATACAAAACACAAAGAAGGGCAGAGGAAACCACAAAGATAATGCCACTTATTGAGTAAATATTGCAGATGGGCATGTACAAACCTATGCATTAAAGCTGCATCTAGGTTGGGAACCCCTTTAAATATGTAATCAACCAATTTTTATATAACATCACACTGATCAAAGGGCAAGTAAAGCCAATTATTGACATGAATCGTCCTCATTGTCATCACCATTTATTTATTTATGTATTTATTTATTCGGTTTCTAAAGTGAATTTATAGGATGACATTTTTGGGGTGCAAAATTGTGACAGGGAGAGGTATAAACTGAAATGAATTTTAAAATATAAGAAAATTTTTGTTCTCCAAAGTAAAAAGAAAGAAAGTTGTAATAAGGTTTTAACCTTGATATGTTCCCGTGGTAAAGCTCTGGAAAATAAACAGTGGTATGTGTTGGATGGGGGGGGGGGGAGTGAAGGAGGTTGGATTTTAAATTAAGAGCAAGTTTGTTTTTGCCTACCGCTACCCTGTAGTGGAAGGTGAGGGGGTATAGCGTGAGTTGACAGGAGGTTGGGCATTTTACATTTGCCCCAAAACATAAGCTATCCAGGGGTGGTGGGGCACTCAGTGGGGGTGGAGGGCAGTTGTTGCGGCGGGGAGGGGGGGCCCTGTCTTTTTCATTGGTACTGGGCACTACAATTTCTAATGGCAGCCCTGCCTGCCAGAACATACATACTTCATCCCATCACTGCCTGCCTGCACATACATACATTTGTAACATAAGCTGGTGCGCAGGGAGTGACATTTGAAAGATGTGTTGGTGCAAAGGAGTTGACAAGTGAAAATAGAGCTGGTGAGAATGGGGTGTCAAGTGAGAGACACTGGTAAACAGGAGGTAACATGAGATAAATGCTGGTGCAATCGGCGGTGACGTGTGCATGCGGTTACAAAGCTGGTGGGCAGTTGGGGATATGTGAAAAAAAAGACATGCACTGGAAATGGAGGGTACAAGGTTTAGGGGATACCTGAGGAAAAATTACTTTATCAAAACAGTAGGGGGCAGGTGGGACAGGCATCTAACAGAGGTGGTAGAGGCTAATATAGTAGAGCAATGTAAACACTCTTGTTTATTAGGGATTAAGAAGAACCACTTGGCCCATCTAGTTTACACTATTGTTAGCTGCTGTGAAATTCTAGGTTCATAACTTTATTATCAATATTTTCACTTTACAAAAAGCCACGAAATTCCATAGACAAAAAACCTTATGGTTTAACATGTCAGATTAAGGTTCCTTATACACAATGTATGAAAATGATTGAAATTCTTCAACTCAAACTGCAAACAGCAATGAAATCGAGACGATTAAGGCGGAAACCTTAATGGACGTGTTCCTTGCGCAATACAGACATGGTATGTCATCACATCCTGTGGTTAGCTGCAGATTCAGCACTATCATGGAGTGAGATTGCTGTCACTTACAAAATGATGGAGCTGCTAATTCACAGAATTTGAATATATATATATATAAACATCCCTTTCTAAACAGTGTAGCAGGCTGTTGTGTTTGCCTTCAGCAGTCCCCTTTTCCATAGATGTTAATGTGTTTGGTGGCACTTCACCTGTACTTGATTACCTATAGGTCTTATACAGGTAGCTATAGCAGTTGATATATAGGTGCGACTTGCAACCAGCAAGGATGAGAGAGGTCACATATGCTGATTAATATACAAAAGGACTGGAGTAGTTAAAAAATAAATCAGCAGATAGATAATCGAGGACAAAACATGCACTTAGGTCAGGGAAGGCAACAAGGAACAATGGTCAGGAACAAAGCAACCAATAAGAAAATCGAACCCAGGTCAAAAAGTAAAACCTATAACAGGTGTCTAAGTTATACAAGGCTGTTAGTTTAAGGCACTTACATATGGACACATGCACTCCTGCAACCATACGAGGGCAAGACTGGACCATAAGTATCACAGGTTAAGCCGCTGCTATAAAGATGTCAGACACCTAAGTATTTTATAAAAACTCATTATCCTGATAGATGTAAACTGGGTTAGCAAAATCCAAACAGAACTTTAATAACTTACAGTGTACTGGATGACATGAAACTAAATTGCTTTAAGTGTGTTTAAATTTGCACCAATTAATTATAATGTACTGAAAAGAGACAATAACCAACAGCATTTTTAAAGACTGCTAATCTGTAATAAATCTCCTTGAAACGCAGACTAATATAGCATTTTGAGTACCTAAATATTCAAAACATCATAAAAATGAATCATTTATTCTCCCACTTACACCCACATAAGTTGACAAATGGTTTTATAAGCAGAAGAGATTGAACAGATTCATAATAAAATGAAAACTGTCTATATCTCTGAAAGTAATTTATTTTAAACACACAAAATGACTGTACAAAATATAACAACTTAAAGGGACACAACTATACTTTTTAGAACACTAATGTTTCTAACACAATATACAGTGTTTTTGTTTAATCTAGTAACATCTTCTAAATAATAATTTTACACATTAACCTAGTACAGCAAAGCATTTTCAAGAATTAATAATACAGGGCCTGATTCATTAAGTAACATAAATCCCTTTGTGTGCCGTATTTTGTGTGAAATTGCTCTGCGCATGATCAGAAACAGACTTTACACCAGTGAGTGCAAGTGCATGTAATTCAAATTCAAACACAAATAACACTTTTGACAGCCTACAACTTGAAGGATGGAATGGGTGAGGGAAGGGGTATATGCACATAAGCAATGCACAGTAAGGACATGCAAGCGTATATTGCACGCACATTCATCCAATTCAAACTCTGGGCATCTCAGGTACGTGAGTTTTTACCGTATCACTTGCACCAGCTACAGTGCTGTTTGATAGTGATGACGGATGCGTATGTGTGCCAGAATATGTGTTTGCAAGAAAGAGCAGCTATAATAATATATTTTATGTAAAGTAGGCAATAATAAGATCCTTCTCGGACACTCCCTGGTTCAAGAAGAACTAAACCTTCAGATGCTGATTTGCATAACGTACTCCCTTTTGGGACATTAGGAAGCCAGCAATTGGGGGATCCTCTTTCCTGGGAGGAAGTTTGATTTTCTTTACCAGTCATTACCTCTGTCATTTGCATTGTTCAGTGTTCTAAAGGGTTTTACACCCAATGGGAGTTAAGCTTTCACTCTCCCTAAGTTCAATGGGGAGGCACATGGCAGGATATATAAACCTTGGGGCTTAGCTGCTTGAGTGTGCTTGCTTCGGCAGCACATATACTAAAATTGGAACGATACAGAGAAGATTAGCATGGCCCCTGCGCAAGGATGACACGCAAATTCGTGAAGCGTTCCATATTTTAGCCAACCTGCGACGGGCCGAAAGGAAATCCTTCACAATATATTTGTTTTCTTTTTAAATGTATTTTTATTAATGATTACAGTGTTAACAGGTGTTAATACATTCAATTTTCTTTCTGTGTGTTCTGATGGAACTTTATATTACACATATGCATACTGCATATTCTGCAGTGTGGTGTATCTGTCTGCATACAGTAAGTGCCTTATAGACATACTTATTCATACATATTCAAATGGAAGTGTTTCTTCAGATCTGCAAAGTGCAAATTGCATTAGCTTTGTGGTTCTTTAGGAATGAGGCCCACAATGTATAAAATGTCTTCTGTGTTGCCATTTTATGAATTATAGTGAAAATAAATGTTTAAATGGCATGCTTCTGATGTACAGTAGCAGCTTGTATTTTTCTATATTATGAAGTGATTGCCTATTGCTGAATAAACATTTGGCAAGTAAAATCTCTCCCTTGGCCTCAGAGATTGTAGCATGCGTGCTTAAAAAAAAAAAATCTGTTTTCACTACCCTATCGCTGGGGTAAAAAGGCTGAAGGGTAATGTATGGAAATGTTATGGGATGTTACCTGTGTATTTTTAAGGGTAACAACATGATTGCTTTACCAGACAGGTAAAAATTACATAGAAAGCTAACTCTCCAGAAAATCATATCAGAAAACAACATGAGTGGAATTAAGGGAAAGTTTTAGCTTTAAAAGAGGTTTTGGATGAGAAACATATCTAAAATAATTAATGAAACATTATTTTATTGTTCACATTGCAACTGTAAAATAAACTATCTATAAAGGAATAGTCTACCTTTTGTGGACATTTTCTTTCTATTTATAATTTAGTCTAATAGACCTGCAGTGTTTATTTTGCAAATGCAACTCTCTCCAAAGCTTAAACAAAGGTAAAAAGAAACAGTGCTGTAGTGTAGACAGTATGTGTGGTAAACAGTAGGCAGTCTTAACACCATATATAAAGAATAGATACCCTATCATTAATAACAGTTACAGACCATTTTGTTCAATAATGACAGAAAACGAAAGACGATATTGGCTCACTCTAAATAAAAAAAAACACACATTTATTCAGAATTCCCACATATTAAAAACTAACATTGAATAATTATCGCAGCATACCAGAGGAAATCAATATTTTTATATTTCAATCTCAAATTATTGGTCTGAATTTCAACCTCTTACCTGTTTCAAAAGATCCCTTTTAGATATTAGTTCAATTACAATTGACTGATTGCTGAGTCTTATTAGGAACTTTCCCTGGTTAGTCTTGTTAGGAAAATAGCATACAAAAAAAAAAATCAGTATTTCCCAAGTTCTAAGTACCATCTAATATTGTCCATGTGTTAGCTATAGACAGAGCCTCCTCCATCCCCCAGTACCAAAACCCTCACACACTTGTCTTTTGTAAACTAAAAATAATAACTTACCTCCCTCTGGCTGTCAGGTAAGGTGGCAGTCCAAATGCTCTGATGTCTGATGCAGAACTCTGTCCCAGGGGGAAAAAAAAGCAGGACTTCTAGAGAGGGGTTTCCAAATGTTAGATTTCAAAATAAAGGGAAAAAAAGCTTGTAACTATAAGTCAGCAACACATTACACCATCTTCCTTTGTCCTCACACATTACAAAGCATGGAAGTACTGGGGAGAGATTATGGCAAACAAATATTCTTGACTTAATTGACTGGGTGATTAAAGTAATTGATCAAGGGGGTGTTATAGATGGTGGGGTATAGATGTAGCTTATCTGGATTTCAGTAAGATTTTTGCACACATCGATTGTTAAATAAGCTTGAAAGTTTGGGATTGGATTCTAAGATGGTTGAATGGATAAAATCTTGGTTGCAGGATAGAAAACATAATATAGTAAATGGAGTGCATTCACAGGAGGGAAAGGTTACAAGGGTCTGTACTTGGCTTAATGCTTTTTAATATCTATATTGGTGACATTGCAAATGGTATTGAAGGGAACGTATGTCTTTTTGTAGATGACACAAAGATATGCCACAGGGTGGACACACCAGGAAGGGTAAAACAAATGATTGATGATCTAGGTACTATAGACTAGAGGAATGGTCAAGAGGTGGCAACTACAGTTTAATGCCAAAAAAATACAAAACCATGCACTTGGGTCTCAAAACCCAAAGGCTAAATATAGTGTTAATGGCACCATAATGGAAACTACTGAGGAGAAAAGGGATCTAGGTGTCATTATTTCAGGTGACTTAAGGGCAGGTAAGCAATGAAACAAAGCAATGAGACAGGAAAGTCAGATGCTTGGTTGCATAGAGGTAGGAAACAGTACCAGAAAGAAAGAAGTAATAATGCCCCTGTACAGGTCGTTGGAACGGCCTCATCTAAGATACTGTGTTCAGTTCTGAAGGCCATATCTCCAGGAGGATATAAATACATTGAAGACTGTACAAAGAATGGCAACTAAAATGGTGCATGGTCTACAGCTCAAAACATACCCAGAAAGACTAAAAGATCTCAATATGTATAGTTTGGAGCAAGTAAGGGAAAGGGGGGACTTGATAGAAACTTTCAAATATATCTTTCAAATGTTAACAAGGTACAGAACAGAAACATTATTTAAAGGAAGAAAAGTATTACAACACGAGAACATGTACTGAAATTGGAGGGAAATAGATTCAGAGGAAATTTGAGGAAAACTTACTTCACAGAAAGGGAAGTGGATAAGTGGAAGAGCCTCCCATCAGAGGTGGTAGATGATAATACAGTAGATCAATTTAAACATGCTTGGGATAGACATAAGGATATCAAATAGGGTTTGAGGTTACCGTAGGTTAAAACATGGGCAGACTAGATGGGCCATATGGTTCTTCTCTGCCATCAAATTCTATGTTTCTAATCATTAACTTTATCATCCCCAAAATTAATTAATTGCAAAATCATTCATTAATCCCATTTATATTCATTGACCTCTTAATCATTATCTTTCTCTGCCTCATCAAAAGTGCACCATTAAGATCATTAACCCCCTCACCCTCATAATTAATTTCCAATCCTATCTAAACCCCTCAACATTATCTTTCCACCAATTATATTAATTCCTCCATCCATCCACACTTACCTACCTCCGATCAGTCAATAGATACCCATCTGAAAGAGGTCACCTTGATGTGGTGCATGGGCATCAAGTTTGATCAAAAGGTGGACTTCATGCTTATTGTAAAAGTGATATTTTAGAGTTGATATTACTGAAAAGTTAAACATATGCCTGTCTCTAATATGTTCTCAATGCCTATAGTGTGTACCTGCATCTGTATTTTGGATTGTGAATAGTCAGAGGGGTACTGATCACATGTCATTTACCCTCTGTGCACTTTCATTTCTACACAGCGCATTTTGTAGTCTGGAACTGGGGAAGGTCCTGCAACTGCCTCTCAGAGTGAGTGACTTCTGGCTATCAGAGGGGAAATAATGGGCGTGTCATCCGTGCTCTTTATGGAGTGATTAACCCGGAGTATATTCTAGTTTATAACCCGGAGTATATTCTAGTTTATAGGTGGTAGCAGACCACACAATACCTGGCACCAGCCCTCAGTGGTACTCTCAAAGCCTTAGGCTGATGTCGAATAGTAATGCCTGGCCTGTCTACAGAGTGTTGCCACAACTTTACCTCCGCGTTAGGTGTTGAAATGGTTTTTCGCTAGAACCTTTAAAAGCACTTACTCAATTTGATGGTAATTTAACCCATATAAAACTCTATTGTCAAGAAATGTTGATTTTTTTAAATTTACTTTTTTTGTATCTCAATGATGTTTGAACCAGGACCTAACATTTTTCGCTCTTTACTTTTCTCTGTTATCTATGGGCACTCTTGGTATTTTTTATATATCTCACAAACAGTGGCATAACACTTAATTTGCTGTCCCTGGAGCAAAATTGGGTGGAATTATGGGGTGACAATCTCCAAGTGCTCCTACTCTGCTCTTATAAAACTAAAATCCCAAAAGCGGCTTCACTGTACATAATGGAGGACCCCATACATACCATGTGAACTAGGCAAAGGGGAGGAGAGAAATGTAGCTGTAAGATTCTAGAGATATTTTTTTCGAGTATAGGAGAGATAAGCACATATTTGATAGAAAGGTTTCAATGAGACAGGTTAAAGGTGAACTAAGAGGACCTCGTCCGCAGTAACTGAGAGAAAGAACTGAGTGAAGGAAAAGATGAGTGCAGGAGAAGGTAGTTGAGGTTGTTGATTCTTAAGAGGGAAGATCTATTGATGAATGGTGCTGATTTTGCATTTGAAGTACTTGGTAAAGTCATGAGCAGTGAAGGAAGAAGAGGTTAGTGGGAGTGAGCAGGGAAGCAAGTTCATGGTGGCAAAGAGGCAACAATGGTTGATAGACTGGGTGGAAGTTGGGCAGCACGGTGGTTTGGTGTTTAACACTTCTGCCTCACAGCACTGGGGTCATGAGTTAAATTCCCAACCATGGCCTTATCTGTGTGGAGTTTGTATGTTCTCCCTGTGTTTGCATGGGTTTCCTCTGGGTGCTTCTGTTTCCTCCCACACTCCAAAACAAATCATACTGGTAGGTTAATTGGCTACTATTAAATTGCCCTTAGTCTCTCTCGGTCTGTGTGTGTGTATGTTAGGGGATTTAGATTGTAAGCTCCAATGGGGCAGGGACTGATGTGAGTGAGTTCTCTGTACAGCGCTGCAGAATTAGTGGCGCTATATAAATAAATAGATGATGATAATAGAAATGTAAAGCAGGTTTCCTCAGCAAATGAAAAGTTTAGTATTCATAAAATACAAGAAAAATTGGTAGTGAAGGAAATTCATGTTGGAACGAGATCTTTTCTATGGCGTTCGGTGTAATGGGAGAATTTTTGCAGATAGCTGGTCTGTTTGGAGTTGCAGGGTTTGGATAACACGATGTGTGGGGACTGGAACTGCTTTGTCTAGGGGTGCTGTAAGTGTATTGCTGTAGAAAGCAACTTCAAAATTAGGGCAGGACAGGCTAGAAATAGAAGAATGGTTTGAATGAGGATGAAAAGAGGACTGAGTCAAGACCATTTAGGTGTCACTGTGTGTGCATGATAGAGATGCAGGAGACAAGGTGAGGTAGAAAGAAAGAAGTTTATGGTCAGAGAATGGGAATGTATGATGGAGAAACTGGAGATGGCACAGAGATGGGAGAACATCTGGTACAGGAAATGTTCATCGCAAAGGATTGGAGATAATGTCCACTGACAGATATAATCATATGATGTGTAGAGGTAACAGTGCTAGTAGTATTATCAATGGGAATGTTGAAATCTATACCCCCATAGGAGAGAGCAGCAGGAGAAACATTGTCAGATGGAGAGAGACAGGTTTCAGTAATGGCAAGGAGACTGAAAAAATAAGAGAGGAATATGTTGTGGGTGAATCATGTACATTTGTCAGTATTGAACCATATCTCCTTTATAAAAGCTGAACAGAGGAGAGAGTCACTGCAGCAAGTATAAGTTTCTACACCTTTCCCCTTAATATATAATATATTTTTAATTATTTAGGGGAAAAGGAAATTTTTCCTTTAGAGGGTGCATACAACACATAACATAAGAGCATCAGATCAAGAGGAGAAAATGAATGGGTATTTCAGGGGCACTACGGGGTGGCCATAAATGAAAATGTAAATTTTATTAAGTATACATTAAATCTGTAGATTTGGTTGGATGAAAAGCGAAATAACTATGCCAGCAATATACACTTTTTACAAGACTTTCCTCTCCGCAGACCACGACAACCTACAGAACCATCTTCTGTTTATCCCCTCCTCAGTCTGGATTTGTTTGCGCTTCACTTCCTGTTCCCACATTACAGCCTGTTCTGGTCCCTGAGATGATGCCTTGCCTGCCAGTTCCAGCTACCTGTCCTGAGGCACCAGTTTCAGCCACCTGTCCTGAGGTGCCAGTTCCAGCTGCCTGTCCTGAGGTGTCATTTCCAGTCACCTGTCCTGATGCGCCAGTTCCAGCCGCCTGTCCTAAGGTAGCAGTTCCAGCCGCCTGTCCTGAGGTACCAGTTCCTGCTGCCTGTCCTGTGGTACAAGTCTCTGCCTCCAGCTCCGAGGTTCCAGCCTATGCCTCCAGTTCTGAGTTGCCCTCCAGTTCCGAGGTGCCAGTCTCTGCCTCCAGTTCCGAGGTGCCATTCTCTGCCTACAGCTCTGAGGTGCCAGCCTCTGCCTACAGCTCTGAGGTGCCAGCCTCTGTCTCCTGTTCCGAGGTGCCAACCAGTTCTGAGGTGCCAGCCTCTGCCTCCTGTTCTGATTTGCCCATTTCCAAGATGCCAACCTCTGCCTCCATTTCCAAGGTGGCAGCCTCGGCCTTCAGTTCCGTGGTGCCAGTCTCTGCCTCCAGTTCCAAGGTGCCAGCCTCTGCCTCTCGTTCTGAGGTGCCATCCAGTTCTGAGGTGTCAGTCTCTGCCTCCAGTTTCAAGGTGCCAGCCTCTGTCTCCAGTTCCGAGTTGTCAGCTGCTGTCTCTGTTCCTGAGCTACAGCCTGCTTCTGAGAGGGCTCAGCCCCTATAGCCTGCTACCAAAAGGGTGCATTCCTTACAGCCTTCTCTATGGCTTCTGTCTCTCCTATCTACTCCAGAGACATTGTCGCTAGATACGGTTGTTCCATGTAGTTCAGCCTGAGTTGCCACTTTATACGGTTCTGCCTGAGTCGCCACTTGGTGCTGTCTGAGATTTTTCCTAGAGCTGTCCGGTCCAAGGCTTCTCCCAGTGCTGTCTGGTCCTAGCCTTCTCCTTGTTACATTAATGTTTATCTGGCAGTACCTTTCTTTACCAGAGGTACTGCTATTGTGCCTTTTCTCCTTTATCATTACTAAGGATTAAGCTGTTGCACCAATTTTCTCCTGCATCTGGGTGTTCCCTATTTATGCCTGCCTCTCTCTCTTTCCTGTGCTGGTCATTGTTCTTTTGTTACTTCCGCCTTTCTTTTTTCTCCTGATTCTCCTGTGTTCTTGGACTTCACATGACTACTCCAGATCTCTCGCTATCTAACCATTACACCTCCATCCGTAGTAATCCTTGCAATCAATATCCAGTAACCTCAGATGTTCCTGTACAGTTTCAGGATTATTTTGTTCGTACTACTTATCTGTATTTTTATCAATAAACACTTTTATTCTTTATCACATCCCGGGCTCCATAGCTGTGATTTACTTTAAAGCGTGACAGACTGAGCATGTGAGAAAATAGAAAGAGGTAGGCAAAAAGGACACCTCACAAATACATCAATAATATTACAGTATATTACAAAACTTTAATGAATCAAAATAATTATACTGAACAAATGATGTGATTATTATATGAGTATTTAAGGTATGAGACAAAGGAAGAGAGAGGAATGAAAATGCAGATAATTACTTGTATTATTATCAAAAGGATATTAATCAATTGATGTGCACTTGTGAATGATGGCATTGATTATAGATTAGTATTTGATAATAGATTGGAGCAAAGAACAAGAAACAGTGAAGAAAAAAGTAGCAAATTAGTGTAATATAACTTTCTAAAAAACAATATTGTCTGTCAGTGGTAAAGCGAAACAGACAATACAAACAAAAGATTTGACACTGCCATCTAATATGCTATAAAAAATACATTTCCTCATATAATAATGTTTTTTTGCACAAGTGAAACACTTGTTTTGCATAAAATGTATGCCTTGCAGATTTAAGTAACAATAAGGAATGCATTGAGCAGGGCTAGCAAATAGCTGAAGCTGGTAACAGAGGAACAAATTGATATTTAATGGTGGAATCTGGTATATACTTACTATCAGAAACATTCTGCATCCTGTAAATATTGTTTGCAATTGCATTACTAATTTTAGGGAATAAACAACCATGTTACATCTAAAGCAACACATTGCTGTCCCAAAATTTTGCTTCAGTGATATTAATAAAACAAATCAATTATTGTTTTAGTCAAGAATTATAACTTAATTAAAAATAAAAGTTATATATATGAATACATAATAATAAATAACTTCAGTTTGAATTATCTTTTATTGTAATTATAAAGGCTAATTGTTGCAGCATGCCACATTAGGCATGGTTTTCAAATCTGCTAAATATTTAAGAATTGTATGTGGATGTGCTGTTCACTTCTCTAGAGCCATTATATAAGCAAACACCTTAATGTTCCAAGTCCCCTAGAACTGCCTACATTTTCTACATTGTCTGAGGTTATCTGTGTTTTTCTTAAATTACTATTCTACTATTTATATGGGGCTTATTGTATCATGTATTTAATTTCCATGCAATGCTTCCTACTTGTTCAAAGAAATTATGGACATTTTTGTCAACTACCATGCTATTAGCTTTCTGAGGCTGCTATTCCTGAATGTTTCATTTCAGTCCAATGCAGTCTCCTATTAGCAGAAAGATATAACACTGTCTTGAATGAGATATTTCATAAATAAAATTGTACAAATTAAAATAAATGAAACAACAGATTAATTCATGTAGAGGACAGAGTAAGTTGATTTTGCACCAATTTAAAATTGGGTGCAAAAACATTTTGAATTAGCAAGCCTACTGCAATCTTTTGCGGTTTTGTTCCTAATAGGGCTCATGCTCATTCATAAAATACACTAATTGTTACTGCCCATGTTAACAAAAAGAAAAAATGCATGAAAAGTATGTATACAGACTTGATCATATCTGACACTTGTACCTCCTTACGCTTGGAGAGGCAGAATGGGGGGAGGAAACGGGTGGTCTATCATAGGTCAAGTGCAGTAAGGGTATGTTTGTGTAATTGGAAATGAACAGACCAGAATGGATATGCATATGTGCCTGTCACTAGCCTTCTTACTGGAGGACAGATGTAAATACATGCTGATGATGATGATGATTGGTAACACTAGTCACTTCTGATTGGATGATTCCTTCATTGTTCATGGTTGTATTATAGGAATGAGCAGCTGTTTGTGTAACTTTTTTGCTATCTGTGGTCAGACCAACACAGCACTAGAGTTATATACAGGTATAACATATATTTTGTGCTTTGGAAAACACAGGATTTTTACAAGTAATTATTTTTTTGTACAATTTTCTTGGATTATAAAAGCCATGCAAACCTTATGCAGTCTCTATTTTGCAAATCTACCATACATGCTTTGCAATGACATACCTATATCAACTTTTAGTAATATTTAAGATAACATTAAGATTTTTCTACCTTATGTATTGGTAATGTTTAGATGCAATTTCTGTTTACCTTTTTCTGACATGTAGCATACAGCTATTCTAAACTGGCATAGTAAGTCATCCTGTGACGACAACATCACCTCTGTAACAAAGACACAAGGCTGTAGGTCATGTATGAGCCTTTTTGGGATGCCAGACACAATGGTTCTCAGCTCTTGTCATCATTGCAAATTTAGTAATTGTGCAGACATTCAGCATCCACACAGCAATATTACTGTTGACAAAATTTTTGGCTGTGTTAAATTTCTGTCCATTTAGATCATTCCACCCCACAGTAGCTGTGGTGGAAGGATTGTCCCAGACTGCTTCTACTCAGGTACTCAAATAATTCATTCCTTTAATGCATGAAGGAATGACAGGAATGACAGTTGCCATTGCATAATGAATCCCTTTTGTAATTAAAGCAGCAATTTCAAATATTGCTAAATTTATGCATGTCATAGTGGCAGTAGATGATAATCGTGTAGCCCTTGTACCACGGGAATGATACATATCCATCTTTGAGTACCAGAAACATTTTTTGTGATACATCGCTCCTCATCCATAACATTGTAGCCAAGTTTCCTTTTGAGGTATTCAGTATTAAGTTATATTTAGAAATCATACCGCACCAAGTAAATCATTTACCCCTTATATGTTATTGTATTTCACATAGGATACATTTCAGTTATATAAAATATTGAATCAAGGGGGGGTACACCCACACATTATGATATAATTAATTTTACAATTTCAAAAAAGAGAAGAAAATTTGCTCTACTCGGGCACTCAATGATTATCAGTTGTTCAAGTATCAAATGATAATCTCTGAGTGCCCCTGTAGAACACATTTTATTTTCTTTTTTGAAATTGTACAATGAATTCAGTAATATGGCAGAGATTATCACAGAAGCAAAATTAACATGCAAGGTTATTAGGTAATAATATTCTTTTTAATAGATATTTGAGAATATGACTTTGGTAATGTAAGCATTAACAGACATAAAGCACTATAGTTGCCACACTGCTGCACATCTTTTAATCATATTTTCACAATGCAGTTAACCTTTTTTAGAATCATGTTCCCTTTAAAAAAATATTTATGATAATTTTCTCCCTCCTCTGAAGCTACAAATTTCATTGATCTTAAAGTAAGATACAATTGCACTACACATAGTATTTTTTGTCTAAAGTGTGTTTATTCTACTTTCAGGAGACAGTGTCTACCCTTTATGACCATGGCTCCTCACTTCTATTTTACATCCAGCCAAAAACCACAAATTATATACAATACCACACATGCCTTCACCAGGTGGGAAATTCAATGATTTGACCTTCTCAAAGCCAATTTTTGTTTTATTGACCAGTCTGGAGGAGTCCTCAGGTATTTGTCATATGTTGTTTTTGACATTATTGGTCTGTGTGCCATATTTCATAAAATTACTGTTAAGAATGGGATGAATTTTTATGAGGAGGTAGAGATTGTTGTGGAGGAGCCAGAAGAACTAGAAGTCAATGGAAGAAAACTACAGGCTTCAAGATTATGTTATTCAATAAAACAACAACCAACTGGTCACATTATGTTTCATTTCCCAACTGCAACACAAGTGGACCAATTTAAGGAGGAGGCAGCCTGAACACCTCTCTGGACTGCAAAGGAAGATTAGTAGGTGGCAGTTAGCAATTAATTTTCATGAGAATTTTTGTTAGTTTTAGAATATGTAAAATAGCCCTAAATCCTCAATGAAATTGGAATATTGCATTCAAAATAAATCCCCATGCCCAAAAAGGAAACATGCAATGTAATTGTCATTGATAATTTTAAGATTAAAAACTTTAAGCAAACAAAACCATATGAAACATCATTTTACTATTAGGATTAGTTATTGTGAATAATTTATTATGGCCACACCCTTATAAAGTTTGTTCAAGGATTTTGTATGCGATATAACAAAACACAAATATATACAAAGAGAAGAGTGTAAAAGCAGTACATAATGTATTGATTTCCTTTTCTAAAAAAAAACTACATTTTTTAGTTTTAACATAAATGTATATTAGAGCTGTGTAGTTATTAAAACAAAACAAAAAACCCAAAAAACAAACTATTTTACCTGTCTGAATCATAGAGCAGAAATGCAGAAAGAAGTCTGCACATGTGGCCCTAAAAGATAGGCAACAGGAGGTGGTGGTGGGTGAGAATGTGGCAGAAGAGTAGGCAATGGTCACAGTTATGCAACTAAGGAATCCTAGGTTTTTATTTTCCCTTATTTTTCATAAAAAAATAATATTTGTTTTTCACTTGATTTTTTTTTTGTTTGCAATGTAACAGTAAAAGTGGAAAAAGGTATTACATGATTTATCTTAATTTCAAGCTTTACATTATAAATAATTGCAATTTCAAAAAAATAAAAAAAAAAATAATTGCAATTTCATTATGGATGTGTAGACTTTTTAGATCCACTGTATGTTGATGTTCTCAAAAAATGTATAACAGTTTATTAAAAACAAAATAACATTTAAATTAAAGAATTTTTATTTTTGCTCAAATCTCACTGTTTCATTGAACATAGTTTGGATGGTTTCATTATTATTAAACAACATCATTAATGGATGTTGTACTAGCAATACAGTCTGCATTAGGTGTTATTAGTGAGGGTAAAAAAAAATGTGTTTATTGGTTCTAATTGGGGCAGTCACATAACATTGTAAATGACTAATACATGGAGAATTGATACATACATAATAAGGTAGAAATAATCATGTTCCAAATAAACCTAACCAGTTTTTAATGGGATGAGGCAGTAAATCAGAAATAATAATGCTTTATTTATGTAGAATATTATGTAATGGGTCTTTTGTTAATTAAGAGCCGTGTGAATTCTGAAATACAGCATAAGGCATACTGTACATTCATGTTTGATATGAGCATCAGTGTATCTGACGTATGCCAGATGTAAACCTGAGGCATAGGCTACTGATGCAGAGCTGGACCCATCTTGTGATGTATATTCCTCAGCATAAATAGACTATTTTGACATGCGCCTTTTTTTAAGTGTAATTTTTATGCATGTGCAGTCAACTCAGAATCAGCCCCAAAATTGTTCACTGTGAAGTCAATATATATAGACTATAAATTAGAGAAAGTAGTTGGAAAGAGATGTGCTTCCTCTTTTTTATGTTGCTGCCTTGTGGGAGCTGGGTTCAATGATAAATTGTAAATCCTTAGAATCCACCATAGGGTTAGGCTGCAATGCACTTGTCACAATTGTTTGGTTTGTTGATTCAAATCAGGACCATTGGTGTTGCTGAAGCAGGAGTATAGAACCTGGGGCCTTGATAAACCCTCTGCGCATCTGGGGAATGCCAAGGTATGCTCCATAAACTGCCAGGGTTCAGAGTAGCACTAGCAGATATGAAAGTCTAGAACTGGAGTCTGCATTGAAATAAAGAACTGGAATCCGCTGTAATAATCTGGAAACAATCATTGAGAGTTTAACCCTGGCATCTATAACCAAGCACATGGAGCTCGAATTTACTACTGGGAACTCAGAGGCATTCAATCCATGGAAGTCAGAACAGAATAAGCTAAAACTGAAAACAGGAACTCAGAATTTAGAACTGAGACCATGGGGTAAATTTATTAAGCTGCGGGTTTGAAAAAGTGGAGATGTTGCGAATACCATCCTATCAGATTCTAATTATCATTTATTTAGTACATTCTACAAAATGACAATTAGAATCTAAATGGTTGCTATAGGCAACATGTCCTCTTTTTCAAACACGCAGCTTGATAAATTTACACCCATGAGTGGAGAAATCATGACTGCGAGCTGGCTACATGCCTGGAACCCAAACACAGATCCACAGAACTGGAAATGAGCGCTAGAGACTCAGGGCTAGCCTCAGCTACAAGACTGATGATACCAGCAGGACCCAAGCTACTGCAGAATGGGAGTGTTGAAGGAAATGTCTTCAGGAGTCTGCTGATAGATGCATAATTCTTACTGAAGGATAAGCACTTTGGTAAATGCAGAGTTCTTCCTGAGAAATGAGCGCTTTGGTAAATACAGAGATCTTGCATAGAAATGAGCATTTTGGTAAATGTACAGTAGCATGGTCAGTGTGTCAGAAAAATACAATGAGCTATACAACCTGCCACAGCCCCAGGCTCTGTCAGCTAAGGGCTCCCAAATACATCTGATAATTAATTTTTTGAAAAATGCAAATCTTTTTAAACACGTACCACAATCTACAACCCATCTTAATTTAGAGATTTTTTGTAAGGAAATTACTAGGACTATAAAATCATAGAAATCAGGCTAGGCCCCAGTAGCTGATGGGTTCTCAGTTGCCTGTTATACAAAGTTTCCAAACATTCTTATCACCCACCTCCATACCCTTTTCAACTCTGTCCTTAGGCGAGCCCCGTGGTCCTGTGAGGCTCTAGAAGCCAGAGATTCTGTTATATTCCAAGAAGACAATAACCCATATAGCTGTGCCAGTGACTGCCTATCTCCTTATTAATTAATAATTTCAAGCCATAATATAAGTCACACTCCTGGCAAATAAATTGAACCAATGATCTGATCACTGATCAATATTTTGTAATGTGATTTCTTGTTCTTTATTTTCCTTTCTCGCATTTCCCAGTTTTTTTATCCAAGTTCTGATAAACAAAATATAATAATAATAAAAACAAAAAGTCAGCTGATATCATAACTATGAAAATAAAGCCTGTAAAAATGTTGTAATAAAAAAGTAAAGATAGTCTCTAAGGAGAGGTCCTCCTCATGTGCAGAATGCAGCAATATCCACACACAAATACTCCAATTTGACAGTTTTATAAGCAGCGTGAATGATTCACAGGTGTTGATAACTATGTATATTGTTACTCACAAATATTGTAGTGTTCAATAGAGGAGCCAATTTCTGCTAGATCCTCAGTGCTAATAACTATTAAATGTGTCTCAAGCAGATGTATTAAACAATTTCAATCACATGATCTCCAATACAAATGAAAATAGAGCTGGTAGTTCTTTAGCATGTGGCAGATAGATTAAGCCTCAGAGGTGCATGAGAAACTTGTCTCTTCCTAAGTTAGTGCCTGTACTGCACATTACCTTCACAAGGCAAAAATCACTTGATACAGCTGGACAGTACTGAATTTTCAGGAGTTCCAAAGAGTTCAATATCGTATTTTGTCATATATGACTGAATGACAACAAGACTATAAATACTGATAAGCTTACTACATGGCAAGGGATCCTCTCCAATCAAAAATAATATTTATATTCAAATCAATAAACAGGCATATGGACCTTGACCGCTTTCAGTGCTATATGCACTTTCATCAGAAGGATATGAAGCAAAGGGGTGGAGAACATGTTCTATTTAAACAGATATCAAGCTAACCACCTACTAAATATGTAATTCATTGCAGAAGTGTTCACAGACAAAGCAGTTAATTAATGAAATCAAGTAAGAAAGGAATGTGACATTAAAATATATTAAAGCAAAATAACTTTTAAAGTATTGAGGGATTGCTATAATTATATAATTATAAGCATAAGGGTCATTCCATGTCAGTTCAACCAGGGTTGTCCACCACCCATAAATAGAAAGCAAAAGAAACCAGAAATGATCATATGGGGCACTCAAATGGACCAGAAATTGTCTGAAAATTACTGTTAAATATATCTTTATTGAATAAACTTGACATAAAAATTCTAATAGCGAAATATTAAAAAGTGTAGATGAGATGCAATTGAAGAAAAAAATAAACTGATAAAATAGACAATACAAATTGTCAGGCCGCGTCACTGCTTTAAATCATATTAGTACCATATATTAGGTCATGAATACGTGTCCTAAATATTCAATATAATTATTTGGATTGAAAGCCTCGTATACTAGGAATATACCTTCTTTTGATTATCCACTATAATAGACCCTTCACTGAGGGATTCTAAATACTCTTCATGAGCTATAGAGATAATAAATGCTGTTTATTCATGATACATAAGCAGCATATAACTCATGCATTTACACATCTGCTAATCGATGTAATATTTAATCAAGGTGATCATATGAGCATGTGAAGGTCTTTATGCAGCAAAAGTGTATCATCCTCAAATGGTCCCATTCATGAAGATGGATTAGATTAATATTGAGTATTATTACATTATATTAAATTGAGGGAAACACTGTTTAGCTGTTCACATTTACACAGGCAACATAAGAATCAATAAGCGGACATGAGATCAGTCTGCCAACCTCATTTGCATGTGTTAATACACAGATGGATTCTGGGTAAAATGTAAAAGACGTTATTCAGAGCTATTTGAGCCCTTAGTGACAAAGTGTGACTAATTTAGATCATTTAATTATGAGCCACATTGAGAATTTCAGGTCTTGTGGATAAACCACCCAAAGATTAGCATAAATATAACTATCGCTAGTTTAGCCCTCCATATTCATTTGCATATGTTCAGTCCCCTTATCGTGAGCATGATCACTTGCAATGGACACAGTGAGTTGTAAATTTCTCACTGAAATGACAGCGTGATAGATGGAGAGCTATATACTCTTAACGGAGATGGTGTGTTAAGGCTAGTGGGTTAGAAGTCTAAAAATGAGCTACGAGGATTTGCTGGTCATAGTATTAAATAAATTGTTTGTAGGAACACTAGTAGTGAACGCGGCGTCTGCCGACGCTCGTTTCACTAGTAGCTTTATCAAGGCAAGCCGAGCGTTAGGCTTGATTGGCTATTTAAAGGCTATTTAAATTTTTCCTTCTTTGTCCACCACCCATCTCAGATTTCCACGAAGTTGATATTTATGTGCTACATGAAAAAGCAGTCAGTATTTAACTTATGTGCAAAACAGAATACTAATTTGCACCCCTTGCATTGTAACATGGTTTTGTCCAGTAGACTGAAATAAGACATTTCTCAAGTTAAGATCCTTAATGAATCAGGCCCAGTATGTGCTGATACACTTAATGAAATCAATCAACAAATGTGCTGTGCTGGCCGTCAAGAGATAAGTGTTTTGTTCCTTTTAGTCACGTCCTCTGTGTAACGGAAGTGCCTACTATCCAAGGAAGTACTGAAAGGAAGTATACACTTTCTGCTGACACTTTAAGGAAAATTACAGACCGTTATAAGTTCCAAACAAGGGAAAAATAATGAGATTGTTGACTCAACTTCAGTTAAGGGCTTAAGTTATGTTAAAGGTTTTAAATTTCATGTGTTAATTATGTATGCGGTGCAACAGTAATCGAACATTAGCATCAACTTCATTATTTTTTTTCTCCACTATGAATCAGAGTACCCTGCTGATTTTTTTGTGGTAGTAATATATACCTTTTTTAAACACCCCCCAAAAAATGGGATCCCTAATGTCAAATGTAAAGTGGTCTCAGCTATATAATCCAATGGTTTTTGAGTAAATAGTAATATGGCAGTCTGTATGTAAAAGACTACCAAATGAGCAGATGCCATGATGGGCTCTTTCTGTGTCTCCCTCTCTCTTTCTCTTGAAAGTTTCAGTTTTGGCCTCTCTAAAGGGAATCCCCCCATCAGTTACTGTTTGTTTCATTTCCTTGTATGGGAGTTTTATCCCATTGCCTCAGTTTAGTTCACTTTTTGGTATGGTTTTAAACAATGTGTAAATTATGTATGCTGTACAGCAGTAATCGAGCACCAACTTCATTATTTTTGAAACAGAGTACCCGGCTGATTGATATTTGAAAATCATGCGTTTTTGCCGTAACGCAAAACATGAGACAGATAAAGTAATTTGGTTTGGATTATTTGGATTCGGGAGGAAGAGTTACCTTAGGGGTCCAAATTTTGTGTCGGTTCCTTAATAAACACCAATTAGTAAATTATTTAATAAATTGAAAAATCAATATATAATCAACTAATTGTCAGACAGTCGAGATATTTGGCAGAAATAGTTGTTTTGACTTCCTCTCTTAACTAAAAAAATCTTCAAAAAAATCTGAGACGGGTGGTGGACAAATCATGTTTTTTGGGTGATCTGATGTGGAATGACCCAAAAGTGAAAGGCACAAAACCGAGCCCTATAATATCATCTTAAAACCTAGCAGATTGTTACTCACATATTTATTTGGAATGACATTCAAAAATCTCTCAAATATATACAAAGCTTCTTAATATATATATATATATATATATATATATATATATATATATATATATATTTATAAAGGCTAGATTTAATAAAACATAAATATATTTATCTATATGTGTCATTAACATTGTAAATAGTATTAGCGAATAAAGAACATAAACAATTTTGTACTATATGCCAATAATAACCATTTGCAGAATAAGTATGTTTCATAGAGTCTAAAACTTCCAATAGTTCAGATGATAGCGCTCCAGAGCAGCACACCAGTAGCCCAGGGTTCAAACCCCAAATGGGTTAAATGGTTTCAAAATAACATCATCCTTTCTGGTTTACATTTATATTATTTTAGATAGAAAAATACATTCTAGTTAACTTTTATATTAAGTCAATAATATTTATACCATCATGCATAGGAAGAAAAAAACCACAAATTCAGCCAAAATTCAAATTTGTGCATTCGTTTAATCCCTCCGGTCTTAGGGTGTTGAGACTGTGAATACAGAAAGTTCTCTTAAACACAAGCGATTGAATCTGTCTCCATCTCTAGCTGTAGGAGGTATGTGTTCTAATCCCAACATCCTAAGACTCAGAGGGTTACTGTTATGACATTCTCTAAAATGCCTAGATACACTATGATCCATTTTTTGTATTTTTATGTTATGCCTGGGTTCCAAAAAAGCGAATTTTAAGTTTTCGTGTTGTAAATAAAAATGTTGATCAAAAATAAAATAGCTGTGTGTTAATATAAATGATATGGATGACAGAATGAATTGTTGATGTTCAAATGAAAGTGCATTATGGCATTCAATAAATTAAGCCCTAAATCATACAGAATATTGGTGTATAATGATTGGGCAAGTAATGAAAATGAAACTAGAAGCCCATTTTTATTTTTCAATTAAACTGAGAAAATGGGTAGTATCTGGTAGATTTGAACTTAAGGATGTTGCAAGAGGTTGTAGATATGAATCCACATATGCTGAAAGATATGATGTTAGGGATCCTACTCCAAAGATGACGATAAGACCTGGAAGATTGTCTAAGGTTTTATGTATTTTCGGAAGATGGTAGTAGGTGGGGGTAATAGGATGAGTGGGATATAGAAAATCTTAGTTTCTTTCTTATTAATAGCATTATCGCAAGCCTTATTTAACAATCTCAGAAGATCCAATTGAAATCATTCCAAAGGGTCTGTTGTTAATATTTTATAAAATGTAGTAGCAGAAATCTGTTGATTGGCCTCTTTTAGATAATCTTACACATATGCCCCACCACCACACCTCCTCTCTTATCAGCTGCTTTGATGATAATGGTAGGATCATTACAGAGCTCTTTCAAAGCTAGCCTTTCTATATGAGATAGATTATGACTATACTTAATGGTTCTTGATTGACTATCTTCTTCACACAGTTCTTTAAGTTGTTTCAGAGTAACTTTATAAAAAAAATCAATGTAAGAACGCCTAAATTGTGAAGGATAAAAATGAGACTTCTTTTTAAATTTAGTCCGAGTTGGAGAATTGTTAATTTCAAATATCAGTGGTATTGCCTCGACCTCTATGGATACTGAGTTTTTATGTGTGGACTTTGCTGCATTCTGCACATAAGGAGGACCTCTCCCTAGAGACTATTGTTTCTTTTTTATTACAACATTTTCTTACAGGCTCTTTCTCATCTTGGTTTTAATATGTTGTATACAGTGGTTATAAATTTTGTTTGTTTTTTATAATAGTTCATATGAATATATTTTCTACTTGTTTTACGTACAGGAAATGTGACCATTATTATTGTTTTTTGCCAAATAAGAGTGCAGTCACTATACATTATATTTTAGTATACCATAACTGGCATTTGCCATTTATTATAACTGAGCATCTCTCATCTGCTGGTTCTAGAGGAGGCTTTTTATCTTCACTGCATAGGCACTGTTGTTGTTATCTGTCAGTTTGGATTAACTGTGTGTATCCCAAAGTATTTATTTAGTAACAAACACACTGCTGAAAAAAGAGTCAGGACAGTTGTCCACATGTTCAATGACAGTTGCTGACACCAAGGAGGCAGCAGAGAGTATCAATGGCAGAATAGAGATGGCAACAGCAATGACAGTTAAACTCATTTAGTCCAGAAGCTGAACTGAGATAGAATTCCAGTAGATCTTCATGCAATCTTGTCCTTGGTGTGTTAACACTCTTTGGCACCTCCATGGCACTACCATGTAATTTCCCACTGCCTTCAGAAATATTTTCATGGTTATCATACAATTGTGATAAAATGGTTATCTGGGAGGTAGACACAGAGTTGAACTAAAGTGAAGCCATCTCCAAAAGCCACCTGCATGCCACATGTTATATAAAAAAGAACTTTATATTGCCCTGGATATGTGAATTGTTCTTCCCTTGTTTGCTGCTATGTTTTTTCCATTTCCTTGTCTTTTAGCAGTTTGAAGAAAATAGACTGTAATGGATAATTACATTTACTAAATAGTAATTTTATTGGCTGGTTCTAAATATTGATTGTGTTGCACACATATATAATCTGTGCTCATACATTATCTAACTGCCCAGACAATTATAGAGCAAATTATTTAATATGGGAATCATTGCTTAAATGATTCATCATTTCTATTTATGAATTATATAAAGATGCAATGTGATTTATATGTTGGTTTTGGATAATGGTAATATACTGTTTACTATTTGCCAAATTAAATTATGTTTACCTTTATGAAGACTATTAATCTTTTACCAGATTATTCATATTTCCACTGATTACAGTCTATCTGGGTGTTAAAAATATCACTGGTATCAGTGTTAGTTAATATTAGTCAACCATTCAAGTATCAGAATATTGTCATTTTACTTGGTTTTATACCGATAAATCTGAATTTTGTATTGGTGATCAACAAAAAGTACCTTTGATAATAAAAAACTGGGAGGATATTCCATTTTCTTTTCATTTTTACTATTTTTTCTGGTTGATTATTTTTTTTTCTCTCAGTAGCATTTTTCTAACATGAATTGAACCACTTTTATTGTCCTTGTTTAATTTTGTGTGCTTAAGGTAGTGAAGCTTTGTAGCACTTTAACAGGGTGAAACTTTTTAACTTTGCCCCTGTAAACATATATAAATTCACATGGTCATGTTGAGTTGGACGCAAATTGCATTTTCACAATTGTTTTTAGTACTCAAAAAAGCACATTATACACCAAAGACGCAGCTTGCATCCTACTTAATATGAATCCCTTAATGTTAGTGGGCATTCACCAAACTAAAGTTGACACCTTTTGCTAAGTTCAAAGCCTGAGACAGATGTCACAATTCATTTTACAATATGCTACAGTGAATAAATACTAATGGACAAAAGATAAATACTGTGCATTGTAGAACCATCTGTCCTACATAATATATTTCTAGGACTATTTAGTATAGAATTGAGTTGTATGAAAGTAATCAAAATATATTTTTGTTTCTAAGTAATCGGCGTCAAATAAAATATGTTTATTATTACGTGCAGTAAAAAATGTTATTTATCTTAATTATTCCAATATGTTGCCCTACATACATATTGTATAAACTGAAATCCAACAATGTCAATTTTACAATGTTCTTTTAATTTCTTAAATTAAAACATTCGAATAGTACAGGAACATTTTTAAATAGAATACAATGGCTGACTACAGGAATTCACAATGTAAAATTAAAATACAGGAGATCAGTAGTGATAAACTTTTATTATTGTCCATATATATGGATTGAGGTCTGAATTTATTGGACGTTTAATAATGCCGTATATTGGAATTATAATTGATACTCAAGTATATAAGAAAAAATAATAATATAAAAAAATATCTTGTGTGACAGGATGGACCTCTTATGCCACCCTGTCCATGTTGCTAGAGACCAGCTGGACTTGCTTTGCTAATGTCCCCTTTCTTTATCCCAAAAAATGTGCACCTGCTGTCACAGTAGGAGGGGCTTTTGCTGCTGCCACCACTAGGCTCCTTAGCAGCACCTAGAGCGAACGTCCTTTTGGGCAACTCTCTTTGCTAGTATACCCCCTTGTTGTACACTTGAACTCTTGTCTTCAGATCAGGGTTGCTTGGGATGGTTCCCCCTGGCCTATCACACTGGTCAGAACTGCAGGTAATGGGCAGAGCGTTGGTACTGGAATGCTGGGTCCCAACCTCAAAATAGCTAGATTAGATTACAGCAGGTAAGTAGGCATCAAGGCAGGTTCCTTAAGCAGTTATTAACTTAGGAAGTCCTAAAAAGGACAGTTACATATAATAGTTTGAGACACTAGTGATATCCAGAAAGGTGCAAATGGAATAATACATTACATGCTAAAACAAGGCCATTTTTATATACATTTTGACCCACATGTTAGCAGGGGGCAACACCGCCCCCTGATCCTAGACGGCACCGTAAAGACGGATAAATCACATTCAATAATTACCATTATTAGGGTGTAATATATCCTTTAACCATGGAGGTAAAACAATTTAAGCTCTAATAAAATGTACATCTATATCTTAATTTTCTAAAACTGGGTGTTAAGTTTGTGATTGTGATTTCAGCTTGTGATTTCATCTGCATTTTGATTTTAAGAGCTTTTTGTTTAAAGTGTGGAGTTAGATCCAGTAAGGAGTTCTGTGCTAAGAGTGTGAGATACATTGGGAAATTATTCTGAGTGTTTATTGAAGGGGATTTGTTTTCCTGTGGGATTAGTAAGTGTTTTTTTCTGTTAGAGCTAGTGGGTGTGGTTAAATTGCATTAGTTGATACATCCGGTTAGTGCAAGCTCTATTTAACAGGAGGTGGTAAGAGATTTCATTGAGCTTGTGATTTCACCTGCATTTTGATTTCAAGTTCTTTTTGTTTAAAGTGTGGAGTTGAATCCAGAAAGGGGTTTAATCTTGTAAGGGGCTAGCAAAGGTTAGGACTTTCGAGTTTATTGTAGACTATAAGAAGTACAGTTACTCATAATAAGATGAGTGGTAGCTAGTTTGAAGATCTCACTCAATGCATATCTTGTCATGTGTATGCACACTTGGAGCAATTGTTGCAAGGTTTATACCTTTGTGAGAAATGTGAGCAATTGGTCTCTTTGGAATTCCAGGTAACTGATCTAAGGCAGACCACTGCAAAATTGAGAGAGATTGCCAACCTGGAGCAGAGTTTACAGCTCACCGTTGATGCGTTAGCTGAGTAGGGTAGAGCAGAGACAGAGGAGAATGCACAGGTAGGAAGCTGGGTAACAGATGCTAGGGGTAGCAGAGGGAGGAAAAGGCAGGACAGTTCAGAGCTAAACAATCCCAGCAGATATGCCAGATTGGATGAAGATATTGTGGAAGGCAGTTCAGAGTTGGGTGAGACTGCTTCCTCTAGCAACCAGGGAAACGGTCTCTCCAGCATAGAGGGGACCAAAGTTACTCAGGGATCCAGGCAGACTGTGATGGTAGGGGATTCAGTTATTAAGAAGATAGATAGGGCAATTTGCTACCGGGACCGTGCATGACGAAGAGTGTGTTGTCTCCCGGGTGATCAGACTCGACATATTGCAGATCGCGTGGACAGATCCTTGGGAGGGACTGGGAATGACCCGGCAGTTTTGGTGTATGTTGGCACCAATAACCGAGTTAGAGGAAAATAGGGTGTCCTAAAGAATGCTTTCAGGGACATAGGTCGCAAACTTATGGCAAGGATATCCAAGGTTGTATTTTTGTAAATACTAAATGTGCCACGCGCTAGGCCAGGGAGGCAGCAGGAGATTAGGGAGGTTAATGCGTGGCTAAATGATTGGTGTAGGAATTAGGGTTTTGGATTCTTAGAGCACTGGACTGATTTCTCGCACAGTTGCCATCTTTATTGTCGAGATATATTGCACCTGCATGAGGAGGGGGCTGCTGTGCTAGGGGAGAGGATGGTTAGAAGGTTGGAAGAAATTTTAAACTAGGCTTTGGGGGGAGGGGCAAGCAAGACTTTAAGGGATAGACATTGAGAGTAGTAAGGAGGAATTTAACAAGAGTTAAGGGGGTGGAGAGGGGTGAAAGGGAAGCATAGCTGATAAGGAGAGGACCATGTTAAAGCAAAAAGAAATTCCAAAGGGAGGCATTAGACTTAAGTGTATGCTTGCAAATGCAAGAAGCCTGACAGGTAAAATGGGGGATTTAGAACTAGCAACAATGAATGAGCAATATGATATTATAGGTATTACGGAAACCTGGTGGTATGATACACATGACTGGGCAGTCAACTTGCAAGGCTATACTCTCTTCAGGAGGGATAGGGTAAATAAAAGGGGAGGAGGAGTATGTCTTTATATTAAGCCAGAGATAAAACTAAGTATTTCGTAAATTATTTATGAGAGAATTGGTGATAATTTAGAGGCATTGTGGGTGGAAATATCCAGTGGAGGAAAAAGTTCAGAGAAGTTGCTGATAGGGACATGCTATAAACCGTCTGATGTTAGTATGTTTGAAGAAGCCCAACTTCTACAGCAAATTTAAAAGGTTACACAACTAGGTCAAGTTTTAATTATAGGGTATTTTAATTATCCAGTCATTGATTGGAGTACTGAGACCTGCGGTACAGCTAGGGGCAACAGGTTTCTGAGCACGCTAAAAGACCATTACATGTCCCAAGTAGTTGAGGAACCAACTAGGAACTAGAAAATACTGGACCTAGTAATAACAAATAGTGTGGACGTAATATTAAATAATCAAAGAAGGGAGCACTTGGGAAACAGTGATCATAATATGGTCTCATTTGAAATTAGCCTCCAGAAGCAATAGTATAAGGGATCAACTAGGACTTTCAACTTTAGAAATGCAAATTTTAATATTCTAAATGAGTCTATAAAGTGCATAGACTGGGACAAAGTTTTTGAAGGAAAACATACGAAAGAAAAGTGGGCAATATTTGGTATGGAGGGATTTTTCCCGATTGAAACAGATTGGTGATTGCTTAATCTGGATCAATTTTCAAATATAAGTGAGGGATCGCAGGAGATGAAAAATAGGTGAATAGGTCTTTTTTCAACCTCATCAACTATTTAACTATGTAACTTTCCTGTATCTACATTGCTCGGACAGGTTCCAAGACACAGGAAGAAAATCTACACAGAACAGAAAGTTAATGAGTGTAGTACAATATAATGATACAGACAACCCCGACAGTAACTACAACGACGTTGCAAATCCGAAGACTCATAACCCAAAATGAAAGATACAGCCACTTACCATTACACAGATGCAGTCATTTGATGGCCCGATGTGTTTGTGACTGTTGAAAATGACATAACTTCAAAACGCAACTGTCAGATGTTCCGTTTTAAAGCGGTAATACACGGACCCCGCTTCTAACGGTAAGGTTAACCCTAACTCCTAACCCTAATCCCTAATCCCTAATTCCTAACCCTAACCCCTAAACTTAATTCCTATCCACTAAAATAATACTTACATGAGATGAATGTCTGCCGGGTCCGTGCATCAGTGCCTTAAGTCGCGTTTTGAAGTGACATAATTTTCAACAGTCGGCAAGACATTGAAACGTCATTGTAATTACTGTCCGGTAGTCAGTATCCTTAAGCTGACTACCACCAATGTTAACTACCTCCTGCTGTGTTGGTCACTACACAAGAAAATACTTAATTAGCATAATTAGTCTGCTTTCAGAAATTACAAAACAAAAAGCAAATTTCCTCCCCTGGCACTGTCTCAGTAATAAATATAATTCCTATACAAAAGTGCAACACAAAATAATAAAAATCAGTGCATGTGCAATGATGTAAATTAGTTCTCTGCGCTAATAATTTAAATATATTTATACAATAAGTTATTTACAAGTGATCCTGCCACAATAACATTTTTGATTAGGTAACATTATTTCCTTTCCAATAAATCAATTAGCAGTGTAGTCCATGAAAATAGAAATAATGTTAAACATGAAGAGCAGTAGGGATCATAGACCTCTTAATAAAATACAATTAACTTTGATAACATGCTTCCTACTCAGCAGTCAGTGCCCTACATGCCCTCTCTTCATCTGCTTGTCAGTATCTATCTGCTTAATATCTGGGGCTTCATGCAATGCTACTTCTGACTAGAACTGACTTTATTTCAGGTGCAGGAACTGCATTATATCATGTCTCTGTCATTCTCTGCTGTCATCGCATGGTGATGTCACATTGACAGATTGGTTGCAAGAAAGGACAGGGACATGAATGAATTCAGTTCCTCAACGTAAAATAAGGGTCAGAATAGCGTTCTGTTGTGTTCCAGTCCTCTCCAGTTGGTATTAGAGTTGCATGAAGTCCCAGAAATTCTGTTTGTCATGAGTTAGACAAGTTTTAACTATGATTTGAAAATAAGAATAGAAACTAAATGATCACCCCCAAATAATAAATTGTAGCACTCTAGCAAGTTGATAGACACTCTGCTTCTCTGCTGCATGAGGGAAAGAGCCACAGATCTTACAATGCAGAGAGAGATGAACACCCAGCCAGGCAAAACCCAAAGAGAGAGGTCAAGATTATATTTAATAAAATAGTCTATTAGGGAGGGAAGCTTTTGGGAGGTTTGGTTGAAGTGATGAGGCAAGATTAATTAGAACAATCTTATAAGTAAAATGTCACTGAGGGTGCTCACCTATGTTATTTATTTGCTTGGCTTGAATGTTGAAAATTGTCTGGGGATGTTGTAGAAGAGAAGTAGGGATCTATTGGACCCTTATTGCTCTGGGTCCAACTGGTCACCCCATCCACCATTACTATAATCCACCACTGCTTTTCATGCTGAATAAATATAACAATAATAAATATAATTTACTATAGTAAATTAGTAAATTTTAATAGTAAATATAATATAAAATTTGATTTTTATTGCAACTGAACAGACCAAGTTATGCAAGTTATCTTCTTTACGGATACTGCAGTTTATTGCACTGGTGGTATATGGGTGTCCATACATTGTTTTGTATAATGAACAATACTTGGGCAAAAGAGCTTGAAATGTATTTTAATCTTCTCAGGTTATGCCCTTTACACACACACACCAGATTGTGCCACAGCTACAAACCCAATTCTTTGTCTCATTGCACATGTACAGAGCTACACATGCTCATTTTTTTATAAGGAGCTAAGTTATCCAGTGTTTATACTGCAACCAGCTAAACTTTTGCTCTCCAATTATACCTACACAGAGTCACCTGCAGCAATGCCTCCATAAGCACAACTATCCCCTGCTCTATTCTTAGCATCTATATAATATATATATATATTAATCCTGGTTCTCCCTAAGCGCAGCAAATGCACCTAGTATTTCATATACTATTAAACAATAGTATATATATTGTTCATTATAGTGTATATATACATAAAAACACACGAGCCCTCACACACACAAAGACACATTCACGCACAGATATAATTATTGCTATAATTATGGCTTGTGCTTATTTAGATATGGTGTTGTTACTGCACATTACTCTATAGTGCTAAATATGTCAATTATGAAAAATGTATGTTTTTTCTGCTGCCCACAGTCTTCAAACTCTGCTCCTTGAGTAGTTGGTAATCATTATATAACTGGCTGGCCATTAGGCACAAGAATGGGGAGGAAGTTGAGTTAAAGTTGGATTAAGACTCTAATAGACAAGGTTCCAAATTGGAACCGCCCATTCTACTAACCATCAATGTTAACACCGCCTTCCAACCAATAAACCAATTTATTGTTTTAGATCTTTTTTTTCTCTGCAAACTGCATTGTGCATGATAATATACATCTTAAACAAAACACCAAGGCTAAAGTACAAAACATTGTGGCCGCACATAAAATTAATGCATACATAATTACATACAGTATACACAATGTATAACCCCATTTATATCATTATTATTATTATTACTTCTAATGTCATTGATTTTTTAGGTGCCACAGAGTGCCAGATAGTGGGGAAAACAAGACTTGCTTAAAACAGGGACATACAAGGTTGACAAAATAAATGCAACCTGAAAACAAAGGGTAGGGATGGCCCCTAGTCTGCATGATAGATATTTGTTCTACATCATCCTAGAATACCGATATCCATAAGATTCACTATCTTATAATTTTTGCTTATGGGTTAGCTTCTTGGTAAAGAATGCCTTGCAGAAGACAGTGGCACTAATAATTCTGGTAACAATTAAACTTGTCGGGGCACTCTACTTTTTACTCTTATTAGTATATTTATTCACAGGGGATGCTCCTTTGTTTGATATGACTTAGTATATTTTACTACAGAATAATTGCATTCAGTACGAGACAAAGTTTTTCTGTTAAGGCAGAGGTGAAACACCAGTAAAAATATTATGATAAACTATGATGAATCATAAATAATTCTATTTAAGTAAAATGTGATATTTTTGCAATATTAAAATATCTTAAATTAATTTATCTCTGAAAATATGTAAATTCCAAATTTAGGAGTAATAGAAGTGATACATTACGCATCAATTTTGGAAACAGTTGAAAAATTAGAAAGAAAATGCTTATTAAATGTAATTAAAAATTGCATTAAATACAGTGTGACTAGAAAGCAGTAGTAGTAGCAACTAAAAAATATACATATTAATCCGAATAGTTGTAGTAGTGGTAGTAGTATATTTTATTTATAAAGCACCAACATATTACTCAGCACTGTAAATTGAAGAGGTCTTAAGATGCAAATAAATAACCTACAGTCATGGCCAAAAGTTTTGAGAACGACAGAAGTATTGGTTTTTACAACGTTGCTGCTTCAGTGTTTTTAGACCTTTTTGTCAGATGTTACTATGGAATACTGAAGTAAAATTACAAGTATTTCATAACTGTCAAAGGCTTTTATAGACATTTACATTAAGTTTATTCAAAGAGTCAATATTTGAAGTGTTGACCCTTATTTTGCTCTTGGAGGATGTTTTGGTATAATTTTTTATTCATGGCTGTGTTCTTAAGCAAAATTGTGAGTGAGCCCACTCCCTTGGCTGAGAAGCAACCACACTCATGAATGGTCTCAGGATGCTTTACTGTTGGCATGACACAGGACTGATGGTAGTGTTCACCTTTCCTTCTACGGAGAAGAGTTTTTCCAGATGCCCCAAACAATCTGAAAGGGGATTCATCAGAGAAAATAACTTTACCCCAGTCCTCGGCAGTCCAATGCCTGTACCTTTTGCAGCATATCAGTCTGTCCCTGATGTTTATCCTGGAGAGAAGTGGCTTCTTTTCTGGCCTTCTTGACACCAGGTCATCCTCCAAAAGTCTCCATTTCACTGTGTGTGTAGATGCACTTACACCTGCCTGCTGCCATTCCTGAGCAAGCTCTGCACTGGTGAGAGTGGGATCACTCACAATTTTGCCTAAGAACACTGCAATGAACAAAGAATGGTACCAAAACATCCTCCAAGAGCAACTTCTCCCAACCATCCAAGAACAGTTTTGTGGCGAACAATGCCTTTTCGAGCATGATGGAGCACTTTGCCGTAAGGCAAAAGTGATAACTCAGTGGCTTGGGGATCAAAACATCGAAATTTTGGGTCCATGGCCAGGAAACTCCCCAGACCTTAATCCCATTGAGAACTTGTGGTCAATCCTCAAGAGGTGGGTGAACAAAAAAAAACCACACAAATTCTGGCAAACTTCAAGCATTGATTAGGCAAGAATGGGTGGCCATCAGTCAGTATGTGACCCGTAATTTGATTGACAGCATGCCAGGGCGAATTGCAGAGGTCTTCAAAAAGAAGGGTCAACACTGCAAATATTGACTCTTTGCATAAAGTAATTGTCAATAAAAACCTTTGACACTTATGAAATGCTTGAAATTTTACGTCAGTATACCATAGCAACATCTGACAAAAAGGTCTAAAAACACTGAAGCAGCAAACTTTGTGATAACCAATACTTGTGTCATTCGCAAAACTTTTGGCCATTACTGTACAATAATTACATGAGACAGAAGGTAAAGATGGCACAAATTAGAGGACAATTTAAGAGATGTGGGGATACATAAGGCAGCGGAATAACAGTTAGATCTAGTGGTGGTGAAAGTGCGTAGCTATGGTTTATTGCAGATATATCATCAGCCACCAACATTAAAGCAGTCATTGCCGACTGGTATTTCTCTGCAACTACCAGTGGTGTGATAGTAGTGAGGAGGGACAGTGGAAGGAGACATGAAAGATGTTGAAATTTTAAGATAGCCCTCTAATAGCAACCAAGATTTTCCTTCACCATTATATTAATTAAACCTCTTTCTATTTCTAGTTAAAGAGAACCCTTTTGTTTTTCTGCTGTATGTGCACAAATGTGGTTATCTGCCAGCTCAGAATAACCATGTGCTGGTATTTTTTTTGGCATTGTGATTGCTGCTGGACACTTAACAGGACACTTGTTCGTCCTGTTAACAGAAGTTCCAAAAATCACTATTACACCTGTGGTAGGATCTTGCATTGCTTACTGGATGCAGAACTCGTTGGTTAATGGTTAGTGTAGGATAAGGATTCGGGGGATTTCAGTAATTTTTAGACAGACCTGGTGGTTCTGTTTTGCTTAACCATTTCACATCCACATGCCCTGCAAGCTCAGACATGGATTGTCATGACAGGGAGGGGTTGTTAATATAAATTGGGACTGGTGGGAGGTATTAATATAATATACTTAATTGCGAAGGGTATTAGTGCTATGCATAGTGGGGGTATTAATATTATGTGGTGGCTAATAATGTGATGTTGGGTTCATGGGAGCTAGTAAAATATTTTATTGGCTATTAGTGCAGGGTATCTATTAGATGTGGAGTAGGGGTAATAACATTGGAGCTTATTGGAGGAAATCTTCTTTTTCTTCTTTTTCTTTGTCTTTGGATAGAGGGGAAAATAGGGCACACATAAAACAGGGACATATAAATTAGACAAAATATGTGCACACATGAAAACAAAGAGAAGGGAGGACTCTGATCAAAAAGTGCACAGCTGAGATAGGAGAAGTGAGTGTGGCTCAGAGTGGAAATGGGGAGGGTGTACTGATATGAATAGTATAGGTGGGTCTAGTGTAAGCTCTAATAAAGAGTTTTCATGGAGCATTTAGGAGGAGAAGGTTGTAGCAGAGTCTGATCGGGAGTGGTAGGGGTTTTAATAAGTGTGTAGGGGCAGTGTCACACATTGAACCAGCTAACTTGCATTTTGGTCCCTGTTCTTATCTGTTTCTCTTGCTTCTCATTCCCTGCATTCACTTGCTGGTCTGAACTGAGCATGCGCACACCTGGTCTTTTCCTACATGCTCTTGATTGGCTAATTGCCTGCCAGCTCTGTCTATTTTAAGCACCTGCTTCTCTATAAGTTGCCATATCTTCAGGTCTTCTTACCTGTTAGGATGCTGTTCTGGCTCCTGTCTGCACATCGGTATCCTGTGTTACCTGTTCCACGATCAAGAACCTTGTGCCTCATCATCGATCCCGTCCTCAAGCTATTAGCTTTCCAAGGATCTCAGTGCATCAGTTCTCTGCAGTTCACCACCTCTCAGTTGGTATCCTGTGTACCCGTTCCACGATCAAGACCTGTGGGATTATTGCAAGAACCTCGTGCCTCATCATCAGTCCTGTTCTCAAGCTATTCACTTTCCAGGGATCTCAGTGCATCAGTTCTCTGCAGTCCACTTCCTCTCAGTTGGTATCCTGTTACCTGTTCCACGATTAAGACCTGTGGTATTGTTGCAGGAACCTCGTGCCTCATAATCAGTCCTGTTCTCAGCTATTTGCTTTCTAAAGACCTCAATGCTTTGGTTCACTTGAACCTCTGCATTTATTGTCCAGCAGTCCTGCTCCACTTCACGGTTCCATCTCACCCTGTTCTAATCGCCTTTGAGGTCCACGACCTGTGGTTAGAGAGCAGCTAAGTCCATATTCCCTTGCGGGGATCCCTGGTAAATACCTCTCTACTGTTAAACTCCGCACCTCTTTGGGTGTAAGTATATATAGAGCGGAGCTTTGAGGTCTATTCCAAACTCAGGCTTTGTGACAGGCAGATTGAAATGATTGTCTGGGGTGATGGATACATGTGTCAGCCTGGTTTAGCACTGGTCAAACAGAGGTGTAGTGTCTAACGTGTCCCCCTGGTCTTCACCAACAACCATAGGCAGGATGGACTTTTGCAGCCGGGAACACACAGGTCGAGGCCCTCTGATCAGCCACTAGGAATAACACAGCGGAGAGAAAGGTAAATCCAAAAGCAGGTCAGCTAGCCGAGGACTGATACACTGGCGGTAGTGAGGTACAAAAACAGTATGCAGAAGGGAAGTCCATTAACAGGCCAGAATCTGGTACACAGTCAGTAATGCAGTACAAAATCAGGATTCGAGAGTGGTCAAAACAAGCAAGGACTGATATACGAGGGGTTAACAGGAAGAAGCACTATCCAAGAACCAATCACAAGGTAAGCCAAGGTCAGCAGCAATACAGCATGAATACCTAATGCTCTGACACAGCTGAAATGTCAAAGTGAGCTTCATATATTCTGTAGGTTTGAATATGCTGCCTCTCAGACACGATCATGTGACCGCCTGAACCAGGAAGTGCTGACCTCTACACAGAGACAGAGGAAATCAGCAGCACAGGAGTGTAAAGCAGGTAAGTTTTGTGACACAGATAGATCAAAGAGGTGAGATATGAAATGTGAAGAAGTGGTTTTGTTGAGGGTTTGTGTTTGAAATGGATTCTGTAGTATATAGGGATCCAGTATAGTGATTTGCATAGTGGTATGGCAGATGTGGATAGACTAGAGAGGAAGAACAGTCTTTCTGAGGCATTTAAGATGGATTGAAGCATGGATAAAAGGATGAGGGGAATGGGGAATGCCGGATAGGAGAAGGTTCTAGTAGTAGAGATGTGAAATGCTAAGATAATTGATGAGAGATTTGCTTCCACTTTGGAAAGAAACAGCGTGTTTTGGCAATATTACAAAGGTGGGTCCAACAGGACTCACAGAGACCTGATGTGAGAAATAAAAAAGAGGGTTGAGTCAAATGTGATACTACGAATGAGGAAATTGTGGAGTTATTGATGATATAT
Source organism: Mixophyes fleayi (assembly GCF_038048845.1). Classification (NCBI taxonomy): domain Eukaryota; kingdom Metazoa; phylum Chordata; class Amphibia; order Anura; family Limnodynastidae; genus Mixophyes; species Mixophyes fleayi. The sequence continues at coordinate 307,180,733 of NC_134403.1, read as the reverse complement.
GAGATTTGAGTGGGGAGTGATTCAGTTTTTGGACATGTTAGGCTTTATATAACATTGGGACATCTTTATGAAGATAACATGGAAATGGATGGTTACATGAGATAGTATATTAGGGAACAGGTTAGGGGAGAATAAATATATTTGGGTGTCATCACCATACAGGAGACCCTGAGGCCAAATTATAAAATGAGTTAGTTCACCACCAGAAGAAGTGCAGATAAGTAGATGGCTTAGAACATAGTCAGGTGGGATCCCAACAGATAGCCTGATTGTAGGGGACTATGTACTAAAGGAACGATTGATAGGTAGGAGGTGAACTAGGAAAAAAAAATCATTAAGGTAAATGGAGTGAAGAGTGTGCTGAAGAAGAGGGAGATTAACAGTGTTAATCTTTTTCCAAACAGGGCACTATTATTCCATGATCCAACCAAGCAGCAACTGAACATAAGTGGCAGGTAGTCAATCTCTAAAAAAGAGGGAGAGAACAGCACAGTCTGCAAACTATCCAAATTCTTGTGGAACCAAGCAGTTTATTGGAAACTGTCCCACACTGTTATGAATTTGCCCCAATTCCAGAGACAGTTGGGGCACTTTGTGCTGCTCTGCTCATGTAAGGGGGAGTTTTGTAAACCTTACTACAGTCTTTGCAGAATTGCTGGTGTTTGAAAGTAATTGGGGTAGAGGGCAGGCTAGCACTGTTTAAAAGATAGTCCTCCCCCTTGCATGCTGTCCACACCCACTCCAGTGGAGCAATGCAGCACACAACAGATGCACAATGCATTGAAGACAAGTTGACCCTACCTATAACATGAGTAACATTATGTGACTTTTGCAAAATTTGCAAGACCACTTTAACTTCCCAAACTCTCCAGAAGTCTAGGCATGGCACTGTATTTCATGAATTAATGGTGCCTCTTCCTATAGACTATGGTGCACAATTGTCCCTAAACCAGCCCAGTAATTCAAAAGGTACAGTATACATTTTATTTTAGCAAGCCAGAAAATGTCAATAAAAATACCTATATGAGAAAGTTGACAACAAGGTAGAAGCTATAACATTTCATATTCTGTTTTAATAAATAGCATCCATGATAGTTGACCAAATATAATGTATTGAACAATTATGTACCATATTTATAAAAAAAAAATATATATAGTGCATCAAAAGCAGCAAATGTGTCTATAACTATTGTTGATTGTGTTTACTCTCTTGCACTAGCTAATCATATTATGTCAGGAATTTGTTCCTTTCACCTTGACAAAAAACTATTTCCAAAACACAGCATATATAAAATAAAAAGGTTATTTATATGCAGATGTGATTTTGTTTTAAACTCAAATGAAAGATATTATGTTCGCTATTCTCAGATGTAGTAAACCTAATTAAACATAATGATAGATTTTTTTTCTCCGTACCCTGTGTGAAATAAACCTTTTGTTCTTCTGAGACCTATTATGATACTTCTTGGGTTTCATTAACCTTTTTGCATGAATAATATAAGGAGATGATTGCAGGAAGATTTAAATCAGAATTTCTAATAAAATGCTGACAATATAAATAGATCAATATATTGCATCTTGTAATACTCTCATTTGGATGTCCAATTCCATCTTCTTATTGGAAATTTGAAGTAAAGTATAGATACGATTATTCAATAACATATATTTCATTGAATATTAATATTCATTAGTTGTGTTTGCCCTTCTAGACTTTCACTTTCATTTTCCTAGTGGCACAGTAAATTCATTATATGAATAGTTCAATCTGCTTACACAAGTGTTTGCGTCTGCTCCAGAGCAATGGACAGTTGGTTGCTAATAGCCCATTAACACTTATTGTCTGATATTTGGATCACGCTATGTACATTAATCTTCTCCACTAAGGGCAACATTTACATCTGGGAATAAATCCAGTTAGAAGACGCAGATCCATGTAGCACTTCAGTAGCAAATGTATACAAGCCACTGCCCCCCCTCTATCATTAATTCAGGAAAAACTTGCATATGTATTTCATATGGACTGGGTAAAAACTCTATTAAATAAATAGAACAAGGTGGGATGATTCATTAATATGTGGGAAAGTTTTATTAACATACTTCCCTTAGACTGCAAAAGGCAAATACAGCAGTGGCTTTGTACTGTGGCTGATGATCTCGCTTTTCTAGGTTAACTGTGTATTAATGTGGGAGTTGAGTGGTTGAGGGTGGTCTCATATGATCTCTGGCAATTTCTATTCTTCCCTCAATGTTTTGTACAAAGTCAGTGAATATGTATATGCTACTATACTATTATACTTCAATGGGTAAATGTATTAAGTAGCGGATTCTGTGAGTCGCCGATATTCCCAAATGTTAATTGGATGTTGTTGTTTTTTCCACTTTGTGAAATACGTTTTGTATGTATAACATTGTATTTATCTTGTTGTCACATTTGTCTTCAATAAACAGATGTCATTTTTTTCATTCCACATTACAGGTAGATACTGAATGCCCAAGGCATCAGGCCAAAGATAATAATTTATATCATGGAGATCAGAGGACACTCCATATTTTTAGATGAGAGTAAACATGCCACACTGATTCCCAAGTATTGTTCATAACTGCCTATCATCTTATAACATGGTGAGACTGTTTGGAAATGTAAGTGTTTTGCTGCCCTCTAATGATTTTCAACCTCTATTATGTTTGTTTATCCACCCATCATATTTTGCCATTACAATAAATTGTTGCCCGTTTTGAATGTTGAGCCTTCTCATTAATTGTCCCCTACTATAAAATTCCATTGGTATGCATTATTGCTTTTGATGTCTCTTGGAGCTGTGCAAAATACAGAAATACAATACAGAAAGCACTGGGTGACTAGTGTAACTGTTCTTTCTCAGTTCTTAAGCTGGGTACACACCTATACAATTATTGTGCAAATCACATGATTCACAACCGCTTGGTCAGATGTTCCAAGAGTGTATACACTCCAACTATCATGTTTTATTGTACCAAAACACATCACATCTGTTGATTTAGTATTAAAACTTCTGAAATATCACAACCAACAATGGGACAATGTCTTTTTAGCCAATGGTTAACAGGGATTTAGTTCATAGATCGAAAGGCAAATTGTGTAGGTGTGTACACATGTTTTGGCAAACTCATGTTAACTTTAGGGTCCAAAAAACAACACTTCAAATAAAAGTGATTAGAACCAACAAAAAAAAATAAAATAAAAAAAAAATAGAACAGCATGGACATTCTTACTGCAAAGTGTTTTAACAAGGGGTATGTAATGAAATTGTAAGAGACTTTGCATCTGAAGTATGATTACATAGGTATGTACCTAGCTTTAAAAGAATTTAGACTGTAGGCTCCAATAAGGCAGGTAAAGATGTTAATGACAAATATTTTCAGTATTATGCACAACATAATAAGTGGCGCTATATAAATACATGATAATAATAATAACATAAGGCACACATAAGAGGTAGAAAATAAACGGTAAGAATATGTCGCTCAACCTAACATATCCTTATCCACCTATAAAATAGTCCCATAATCAAAAGCACATCCTTATTTACAGGTCGGTGTTTCCTACATGTCGCAAGTTTAGGTGTTGGCTTTTTAGTGTCTCTCTTAATGCTGTCGGGATTTTAGTTATCGACATTTCATACTCCACCCACTGGTTTTAAGGTTTGTGGAAAACAACCCAGGTTGCCTAGCACTTGGACTGGTTAAGGATTTGAGAATGGGGGCACACTGTCTGTTTTTATTTTAACCTTTAAATGTCACACCGTGTAACAGGACTGTTTTGTTTTTCGTTTTTTAAGAGGTGCCAATTTCATGTGTAAAGAATGCTAACATTCATCATCATCATCACCATTTACTTATATAGCGCCACTAATTCCGCAGTGCTGTACAGAGAACTCATTCACATCAGTCCCTGCCCTATTGGAGCTTACAGTCTAAAATCCCTAACACACACACACAGACAGACAGGGAGAGATGCACACACAGACACACACAGACAGAGAGAGAGAGACTAGGGTCAATTTGTTAGCAGCCAATTAACCTACCAGTATGTTTTTTGGAGTGTGGGAGGAAACCGGAGCACCCGGAGGAAACCCACGCAAACACGGGGAGAACATACAGATAAGGACATGGTTGGGAATTGAACTCATGACCCCAGTGCTGCAAGGCAGATGTGCTAACCACTACGCCACCGTGCTGGTATACATTACTCATCATGCACCTCAATGTACTTTTCTTTTTAACAGGCACCATTAAACTATAGGAGAAGACCCAAACAGGGGCAGGTGGCCTTAATTCAATGTGAAATTACACTTTTGCACAGTGTGTGCGTGCGTGTGTGTGTGTGTGTGTGTGTGTGTGTGTGTGTATATGTATATATATATATATATATATATATATATAAACATATATTTCTGACACCTTGTAACACTGACACTCCGCAGACATCAGTCGCAGACAGCTTTTTGCTTGAAATTAAACTTACTGTTGTTGTTTGCATCACAATAAACAGCATTCTGGTTTATATAAACAAGTCTCCTCCCTTTGGTCTAATTACCCAATTAGACCACCTGTGTTTGTGCAAGCTAGGAGTTTGACCGTGTAAGGTTTTAATTCCGTATGCAGTTTTCCCCTGCTCCAATGGGGCAGGGAATGATGTGAATGAGTTCTCTGTACAGTGCTGCAGAATCAGTGGCGCTATAAAAATAAATGATGATATGTGACAGGATGGACCGCCTATGTGTAAAGTAATATGCGAGTGACCTCTGTTTGCGACCATGTATATGTGTCAGTATTTCTTGTGCATGACACCTGACTTTATGACAAAATAATGTTTAAGGCTTGTCATAATCTGGCAAAGTCAGTGCTGGTACTGAAGTTACTTCATCTTAAAATTGGTTAAACATTTGGTTCTGCTCAGAGGAGAGTGTAAAATGCTTGTTATCATCCAGAAGTGCTAATGCAGGAGCACAGATAATAGCTCATAAAGTCTTAAGTCTTTTTCATTTATGTACAAACATTGAATTCCCATCAATGCATTACCATACCCATGATACAAAGAGGTATTTACAGTATATGACAATTATAGTACAGTAAATAAGGGCAGTAAATGTATTTACAACACTGATTGACTGAAAACTATTATGAGGATAAAAATAAAAAAACCTTTTGGTGTCTACCATAATTTGACATTACATTGCATTAATTTCTTTCAAACCATCTAATAAAAAATTTGGTTGAAAAACAAAGCAAAACAAAAACAAAACAAAACAAAACACTATTTCATATTCAACTATGTTAGTCCATTTCTCCTTTTCTCTTTAAAAACATACCTTTTGACCTTCTACGACATACAAAAAAAATCACCTAGTTCATGCATTTGCTATGCGAATAGCCCATAAAGTCTAATATCTCTTTCCAAAACACAGTAATCATTACTCAGCAGAGTTTCTACTTATGTTTGTTGTGGCTGTGGACCAAAACATATTGCAAACTTATATTCATTGGTTATGGGTAGGAACCAGTTTACAAGATGCTGAAGTGGGAAAACTAAGTAGTGTCCATTGTTCTCACCAGACTAGTCCAGACAGGCCATCTAGCAGGGGAGGTTCTATGGAAGGACAGCTCATCTTCACTCCCTCTCCAACCCCTCCCTAGTCCAGCACTGACCAATGGTTAAGAAAAATGGACCCAGGGATTTGCCTATGGAGGGGAAAATACTGTGGAAATTAGACCCTAGATATAAGGAGCCACTCCAGCTCCTGAAGCTAGTGGGGTAAGAGGCAGATGATGTGGTAAGACTGCCTGGCATTAATTTACTGTGTGTACAAAATAATCTAGTGGTTTTGTTATAATAAATGTATGGTGGTACTTTCTAACTGCATTTGCCTGAGTGACTATACGAATCCTAGAAGCTACTGGGTAGTCTTCCCTGGCATCGTGAGGCACCCGTGGGTGGCCTGTCAGCGTGAAGTGGGTAGCATTGGGCCAAAAAACCCAGTATCTTCACAAAAAGTAACTCACAATTTCCTCTAAACATAAGGTTACACAAGCAACAATATTTGGTCTCCACAATCCTTTCACTGTTAATATACAGAACCTTTGTTTTTCATTCTGAATATAAACTATGTATCCTTTCAAATGAAAAAATGAAATGGCTTTGGCAAAATTATTGACACCCTAGAATTAAAATTTGGTAGCACAGCCTTTGGTCAAAATAGCTGCAATCAACAGCTTCCTATAGCCATGGATGTGGATTCACTTCTCTCCTGACAGTTTTCAAACTGATCCAGTTCTCCCAGATTTGAAGGGTGTCTTCTCCCAACAGATGTTTTTAGATATCTCCACATGTGTTCTGTGCGATTTTGATTTATACTCATTGCTTGCCACCTTATAACAGTCCAGCGTCTTGTCTTTAACAATTCCTGGATGATTTATGATGTGTAAGCAAAATGTTTGTCAGCCCCTGCGCAGTAAAATCAAATGCAGCACAACCCCCTTAGTGCCATAAACAGTACAACATATAATCACAAAGGAATTTGATGGCGCTATTGATATCTACATATAGAAAAAAAGGTGAAAAACTTTATCTGGAAGGAACTGTCAGTAGAACTGTACCTTTTTCCAAAAAGGCTTATTCGGGACTTTCTTTGGACTTTTTTTTCTATATGTAGATATCAATAGCGCCATCAAATTCCTTTGTGATTTATGATGTGTGTTTGCGGTCATTATCCTACTGGAAGACTCATGACCTTTAACAGAGTCCCAGATTTCTGACATTGAGTTCAACATTGCACTCCAAAATGGCCTGGTCCAGATTCCATTATGCCATGTTTGTTCAAGATCCCCAATGCAAGTTGCAGCAGAGCAACCCCAAAACTACACTGAACCTCCTACTTATGTTATTGTAGAGAAATTGTTATTTTATTTTGCTTTCTGTAAAAATAATGATGATATGCTTTACAAAAAGGATGGTACTAATGTACATGTTGACTAAAACTCTACCTAATAACAATTGTAAATTGCTAACTGTTAAGTCTCAGTCAAAATACTTCAACAAAAAAATTTCAAAGCAGCCATGTCCATGGTTGTCAAACATCACTGCTGGAAATATTCAAAAAGTAGAGAAGGACAAAAACTAGAGTGCCCATTCTAAATGCACTCTTAAAAAACATAATAGCTTTGGAAATGAGGATTTTCAAGCTTATTGAATGTTCATTATTTTGGGAATTGATGACTTGTGGAGACCTGAGATGGCAAGTAACTAACAGCTAATTTGTTTCAAACAAACCTGGACAATTTTTACACACTGAAACAAAAAAATACCACTAATTTATTTTTATTTCCACTACATTTGCATCCAAAATGTGTAGAGATTGGCGTTTACCTACTCATTTGATAGGAATGTCCTAAAGTTCTCAATTCCGATATGTAGTTTGTCACTACATTTTGTGTCTAATTATATTATTAGATTTTTACTTGTAGAGTTGTCTTTAATTTCCCATTTTTACTTTATGTTGTTATGATTCCTAGTGCACTCAGGAAGCAGCAACAGAAGTATAATAAAGCAAATGTCTTTTATTCAGGCTGAATAGCACAGTAAAGAGGCTCAGAGCAGACAGCACTATGAGAAGCCCCAGAGCAGACAGCACTGTGAGAAGCCTCAGAGCAGACAGCACTGTGAGAAGCCTCAGAGCAGACAGCACTGTGAGAAGCCTCAGAGCAGACAGCAGCAAGTGGTAACTCGGGCTGAACCGCATAGAGTGGCAACTCGGGCTGAACCGCATAGAGTGGCAACTTGGGCTGAACCACATAGACTGGCAACTCGGGTTGAACCGTATAGACTGGCAACTCCGGCAGAACTGTATAGACTGGCAACTTGGGCTGAACCGAATACACTGGCAACTCAGGCTGAACCGCACACAGTGGCAACTTGGGCTGAATCGCATGGACTGGCAATGTCTCTGGAGCAGACTGGAGGGACAGGGCCCTCTCTAGAGCAGACTGGAGGGACAGTGCCCTCTCTGGAGCAGACTGGAGGGACAGGGCCCTCTCTGGGGCAGACTGGAGGGACAGGGCCCTCTCTGCAGCAGACTGGAGTGACAGGGCCCTCTCTGGAACAGGCTGTAATGGCAGCACCCCTTCTGGAACAGGCTGTAAGGGCAGCGCCCCTTCTGGAACAGGCTGTAAGGGCAGCGTCCCTTCTGGAGCAGGCTGTCAGGGCATCGTCCCATCTGGAGCAGACTTTAAGGGCACCTCGGAACTGGAGGCAGAAGCTGGCACCTCGGAACTGGAGGCAGGAGCTGGCACCTCGAACAGGAAGCAATGGCAGGAGACTCAGTGCTGGAATCAATGGCAGGAGACTCAGCGCTGGAGCAAAGGCAGGAGACTCAGCGCTGGAGGCAGAAACTGGCACCTCAGGACTGGAGGCCGGAACTGGCGGATTAGGCTCCATCCCAGGGAGCAGATCAGGTTGTAGTAAAGCAACTGGAGGTGACATGCATAACAATCCAGGGTCTGGAGAGGAGCACACCGAAGTCTGCTCGATAGGATGTTGTGGTCTGCGGAGTGGACAGTCTTGTAAGTAATGTTCGCCACTGGCGCAGTAGAGGCATAGTTTTCCAATCCTTCTGCGCCATTGCTCCTCCTCGCTCAGATGTGGACGCAGGTAGTTTGCCCGTTTAGAATCCCTGATAATAGAGACCACTGGCAATACCGTGGATGCAGTACCTTTAATGTCAGAAAAAGTTCTGGGAGGATAATCTGCATGCTTTTTTTAGAGGAGTTTGTTGCTCTAGAATCGATATTTGTGTTGAAACTGCTCACCACAGTAGCAAGAAAGGTTTTAAGCAGTTCCTGAAGTAAGGTAGACACCTGTATTATTTTGTAACGGAGCTGAATAATGTCCATTTGCAGCATTTGTAATTGTGAATTTACCGACGTGTCTTAACAGCCAAACACAGACTTCAATGCAAAAACACTAGGAATCCCAGGACTATAGCAGAGGATATACAATCAGCAGGCCCAGATTGTATGACAGTTCATCATGTTATGATTCCTAGTGCACCCAGGAAGCAACAACAGAAGTATAATAAAGCAAATGTCTTTTATTCAGGCTGAATAGCACAGTAAAGAGGCTCAGAGCAGACAGCACTATGAGAAGCCCCAGAGCAGACAGCACTGTGAGAAGCCTCAGAGCAGACAGCACTGTGAGAAGCCTCAGAGCAGACAGCACTGTGAGAAGCCTCAGAGCAGACAGCAGCAAGTGGTAACTCGGGCTGAACCGCATAGAGTGGCAACTCGGGCTGAACCGCATAGAGTGGCAACTTGGGCTGAACCACATAGACTGGCAACTCGGGTTGAACCGTATAGACTGGCAACTCCGGCAGAACTGTATAGACTGGCAACTTGGGCTGAACCGAATACACTGGCAACTCAGGCTGAACCGCACACAGTGGCAACTTGGGCTGAATCGCATGGACTGGCAATGTCTCTGGAGCAGACTGGAGGGACAGGGCCCTCTCTAGAGCAGACTGGAGGGACAGGGCCCTCTCTGGAGCAGACTGGAGGGACAGGGCCCTCTCTGGGGCAGACTGGAGGGACAGGGCCCTCTCTGCAGCAGACTGGAGTGACAGGGCCCTCTCTGGAACAGGCTGTAATGGCAGCACCCCTTCTGGAACAGGCTGTAAGGGCAGCGCCCCTTCTGGAACAGGCTGTAAGGGCAGCGTCCCTTCTGGAGCAGGCTGTCAGGGCATCGTCCCATCTGGAGCAGACTTTAAGGGCACCTCGGAACTGGAGGCAGAAGCTGGCACCTCGGAACTGGAGGCAGGAGCTGGCACCTCGAACAGGAAGCAATGGCAGGAGACTCAGTGCTGGAATCAATGGCAGGAGACTCAGCGCTGGAGCAAAGGCAGGAGACTCAGCGCTGGAGGCAGAAACTGGCACCTCAGGACTGGAGGCCGGAACTGGCGGATTAGGCTCCATCCCAGGGAGCAGATCAGGTTGTAGTAAAGCAACTGGAGGTGACATGCATAACAATCCAGGGTCTGGAGAGGAGCACACCGAAGTCTGCTCGATAGGATGTTGTGGTCTGCGGAGTGGACAGTCTTGTAAGTAATGTTCGCCACTGGCGCAGTAGAGGCATAGTTTTCCAATCCTTCTGCGCCATTGCTCCTCCTCGCTCAGATGTGGACGCAGGTAGTTTGCCCGTTTAGAATCCCTGATAATAGAGACCACTGGCAATACCGTGGATGCAGTACCTTTAATGTCAGAAAAAGTTCTGGGAGGATAATCTGCATGCTTTTTTTAGAGGAGTTTGTTGCTCTAGAATCGATATTTGTGTTGAAACTGCTCACCACAGTAGCAAGAAAGGTTTTAAGCAGTTCCTGAAGTAAGGTAGACACCTGTATTATTTTGTAACGGAGCTGAATAATGTCCATTTGCAGCATTTGTAATTGTGAATTTACCGACGTGTCTTAACAGCCAAACACAGACTTCAATGCAAAAACACTAGGAATCCCAGGACTATAGCAGAGGATATACAATCAGCAGGCCCAGATTGTATGACAGTTCATCATGTTATGATTCCTAGTGCACCCAGGAAGCAACAACAGAAGTATAATAAAGCAAATGTCTTATTCAGGCAAAATACATAAACAAGGATTCAGTATGTGGGATATGCAGATTTCCAGGTTGCAGTATAAACAGATATAACTCAAATCCACAGATATGAACAGGTGAGATCAATGGCAGAAAAAGTCCACAGATCAAAAGGTTCCAATTAATGACTGATACAAATAAATAGCAGGGACAAGAATTATGAGTTACCCTAGTCCAGAAGGCACAAGGCTGTCCAGGGAAGCAAACTGAGTCCAGTGATCAAGCAGAGATCAGATTAAGCAGAATTTCAATAGCCGGGCAGAGGTAAGGGTCACAAGCGAAATAGCATAGTCCAGTAATCAAGCCGTGGTAGGGGCAACAGGCAAACAAGCAGGGTCCAGGAATCAGGCAGAGGGTCACAACGGGAGATTAACAGCAAAAGCACAAACACTGGAACAGGGAGGAGCCAGCAGCAGCCAGGGATTAAAGATGAACTGCACAGAGCACAGCATGAGGCAGGTATTTCAAGCTTTGGGACAGGTGCAGTTCTAATCAGGCATCAGGCAAGGGGATTAATTCCTACGGACAAGGTCAAAAGTTCAGGAACAAAACAGCAACATTTTGGATTTGAAGTACTGCTGCTACATACAAGGAATAGGCAGAGTCGTAACATATGTGTTGCATTTATTGTATATGGTATAAGTTATTTTTTGAGAATTTTCTTTTTAATTAAGGTAAGCTGAGCCAAGTCAAAAGTACACTTCTCTCTCCACATACTACATGATCTCTCAACCATTTCTAACACTGTTGACCAATCTATTTTTCTTGACATTCTTCACTTCTTTGATTTCCATGACACTGAGCTCTCCTGGTTCAGCTCCTATTTCCTAGGTCACTTCCTCTGTGCTTCTACTTAAGATTATCGCTCCCTACTCTCCATATCTCTATTGGGGTTCCCCAAGGCTCTGTTCTTGGCCTTCTACTTTTTTTATCTACATTTCCTCTCTCAGCGAACTCATCTAATCCAATACCACCTATATACTGAAAATACCCAATCTACCTTTCCTTCACAACTTCTCACCCTCTTTCTCATCCCGCATGTCCAACTGCCTCTTCTCCTTTATGGCAAAACTGTTACTGAAGCTTAACATGTTAAAGTATGAGCTTATCTTTTTACCCTTGCTAATGTCACCACACTTCCCTGTATCTCCATGAGGGTCAGCATCCCTCATTCCCTGTACTTCACGTACACTGCCTCTGTGTCATCATTGACTCTACCCTTAGCTTTACCCCTCACTTCTAATCCCTCTCACAGTCATTCCATCTCATATTTCACAACATTGCAAAAAATACTCCCCTTCCTCACTCAATAATATCCACACCCATAATTTCCTGCTTTAACTACTGTAACCTACTCCTCACTGGCCTTCCAAACACCAATCTTTCCCCCTAAATGCATGTAATTGTGGATTGGGCACGACTGAATTCAACAAGGAGCGGATTTGAAGATTTGTTGCTTGATGAATTCAGTAGTAAAGTCACTTTCGTGATGTAAAAACTTGTGTGCTTACCACTAAATTTTTCTTTGCTACTCCAGCTAATCTATGGCTACATGTATGTTTGTATTGCAGATTGACAGTGGAACAAATATAAATCTAAAGAAAAATACTTCAGTAACCCTAGTGCTGCCAACCTAGGCTGGTACTAGAAACATTGAGGGACAAAAACCGTGTTGTCCACCAGATGTTACCTTTACTAGCACTAGGTTTTGTCTGTATGGTAAAACAGTATATCAGGGCAACCCGCAGCATGGGGACTAAATGCGGGCCCGAAAAACAAAAAGCTATTTGGTTATTTTATTTTGGACACCTGTGGTTTGTGTTTGCCATTAAAAAAAAGAGCAAAAAAAGTCACCTTGTGTTTTTGACAATTTGCTTTAAGCAATACATTTGAAACAAAGGCAAAAATTTTACTTTAAACTTTACATGCAAAGTATGATGAACTAACATATTTTTTATAGCTGGAAATCTGAGATTTTTAAGCTTAAAATTTTAAAAATGTATGAAAAAACAAGTACACTTTTTTTTTTTTTTTTAAAGTATTCAGTGTTTTTAAAATTAAAAAACTAGACAACTACCTCTTTGGAAAATAACAATCCTATAAACCTCAGCAAACAGTGGTAAAAACAATCATTTTAACTAAATGGCCATAGTGATCTCCTACTTGTAAGTAGGTGTATACAGGTGAATATTTCAATCTCCCATTAGATGGTTGTCAATGCTGTGTATGGTCATGCCTATTATTTAAACCAGTCTCTGAGCAGGTGCAGATTTTCTGTCTGAAAATCAGCAAACTTCTGCTCGCATCGGCATTTGAATCGGACATATCTGCGGGGTAATGCCTCTACTGTATATTGTCTACGTACTTCCACCACTTCCCCACCACATTCCCGCCCCAAGACCATAGGCTGTTGTAAGATGAACTGAGCGTGGCTGCTTTCTTTGGCGTATTCTTGGAATGCAAGTATTTTTGTTTGCTCAAAAATCGCCATTTATGTTTCATGATGAATCAGGACATTAATGACCTGTTAAGGTCTCTTTAATTTAATTAAGAGATTAGAGCATCTAGGACAAGTTTCCAAGGTTTTTGCTTTTTTTCACAAATTTTAATAATTTAAGCAGTCTCTAAAGTAAGCAAAAAAAAGTTTGTTTACATAGTGCCAAGGTGTGGTGGTTATACAAAATAATGCATTCTATATGTCAGTGGAGTGCTTAACTAATAAATTGAATACACTAAACTATTGTTATGCTATAATAGAAATTTGTGTCTTTTTTCAATGATGTATAAATAACAACAAAACAAGCCATAATTTCCTTTAATGAGCAGTTTCTCTTTAGAATGAATTATTAACTTGTTGTAAAAATACAAGCTGTTAAGTACGGTAGACATTCAAAAGGATAAAAGGACAGATAAACTATTAATGTAATGTGTCTTCAACATTTGACATCCCACTTAGCATGGTCATTATCTACTACATTTTGCATGGTGTATTCTTCATGCTCCCACGATATTGCAAGGATGCCATATGGCCAGGCATGTTTTTCTTCAAATTATTTTTGCATAAACAGCTGGTGAGATGTTTTGACTGTAGCAGTGCACATATTTTTTTAAGAAGGTTGAAAGAATGATGTAACTAATAAAAATATATCATAGTTTTAATGTAACAAGTTATGGGAATGCTTAATTCTCAATCACTTGCTATCATACTCATATGCATAAACATTTTTGTGAATACCAGGGAACTAAGTACAGTATATTACTAAAATATGATTTAAAACAGTACACAGAACAAAGGGAGATGGTTTATGCCTAGCGAATATCCCAGCTGTGTCCTTTCACCATAGCAATTTATCCATTTTACACTGAATTTCAAAAACTCTACTCTCAAATTGACTTGCTTGAAAATGTACAGTAAGTTTTGTAAGGTTTTCTTTCTAGATTACAAAGATGGTACCCCCATGCATAAAATATGCTTTCACCAAATGGTAATTCAATTTCAAGAAATCTTTGTAGGAGCTCCTCCACTACCACCAATTGCTCTGTAGTAGTAAGGCTTTAATCTGCTCACATAGTTTGACCTATTTATCGTTGAAATTGAATAACATGGTTAGCATGGTCAGGGCAAGAAAGGCTGGGAAGGTGAGCATCCTAGCCTCATTCCCATCTACCCACAGATATATAATCAGATAAATAATGCAGATATGCAGACAATGTAGCACAGTGGTCGCAGTGCCCACAATTTAGAAACTTGGTACCTTAGTCAATACAGCAGTGGAGTTATAGTGGTGAGGGGATATTAGCACTTAGCAGTCCCTGCTACTCCCAATGACCTCTTGGCTCCTATCATTATAAACTTGAATGAATACTTTGAACATGTTGTGGTGCTTGTAATTTTTAAACACCTTTTATATTTTAAAATGCACACAGTGGTCCCAAGGTATGTTAAGATAATATGTTATGAAGAGTGTATTAAATACAGTGCTGGAATATGATGGGACATTGGAATTGTTTTATCATGAAGAAAGCTCACTGTAGTGCTCCAATATAATGTTCAAGCAAATACACCTGATGAAGTCTGCATGTTTTCAAATAAACATTTTTTGTTGTTTATTAATAAATACAATATGAATGCATGTTGCATTTTCAAAAAAAAAAGCATGAAACTTGAGCGCAATTCCAACCATATTTAAATCAAACTGGAACTCAAGATGCATCTTTATTTGAATCTGGGAGTATATATACTCTGCCTAAACAGTACTTGCCTTATGTATACAAACAGAACAGATTACAGTATACACACAAGCGTATGTGCAATTTAAGGTCATATCAGAACGCATACAAAAAATATTATATTATTAAAATATTAAGAGGATGATCATTAATATAAATATGGATTTTTAAAGTTTATTTACAGTCTATCTTACATGCATAAACATGTTCTCTGCTAGCTAGTAGCACTCATATGTGTAGTTTTAAGAATAAAGACTATATAGTGTCAGTCATCGCAACTAGTAGGCCCTTCACCTGCCCTATAGCTGGTGCAAATGTTAGGGCTGAAACCAAGCGTACTTACGAGAAACATTCTCGCCATGATTGACAGTATTAACAGCCAGTCGGCAATGGTTTAGACTTTAACTCTGCCCGTCAGGCTTTCTATTGGTCAGAAATCATCACAACTTAATTCAATAGAGGGTACAAGGTTATGTTGATATTATTCGGAATGGCAAAATGAAATCAAATATACTTCTGTAAATGTGTACAATCTTGAAATAAAAGGCTGTTGGTAATTTGGGTATAAATCCCATAAAATATATATATTTATCTATCAACTTGCACTTTAATATATTGGCTAGTTTAAACTCGCCTGAGAAAATTGCTGAAAATGCCAAATTGCAGCTTGATACATTTACCCCCTTGTATCTTTGTGTGTTAGGCAAAACCTGTAAGCTCCATTGGGACAGGGGCTGATTTGAATAGCACATATTCTCTTTACAACACTGTGGAATTGGTGCCACTATATAAATAACTTATAGGGAACTGTGTTTTTATATGCGCAAGTGTATAAATGTAATAAAAGTGTACAAAGTACAAATGTGGTATATGAAATGAAAATAGTCTCAGTGTTCCCTTGCTCTCCTGACTTGTTTAAGATGTGATTAAGACCCCAACATGCAGTATTTTAAAGATAAATGTAAAAGCTGTAATGTTTTAAAGAGCTAACACAAATGTGGCAACTGGCAGAACAGTGAAGTGACTTCTTATTGACATTCTCATCTGGGACTGCTATCCAGCAAATGGTTTTGAAAAGTGTCTGCGCATAGGCCTGTTCCAAAAGTTGTAATGGACTTCATTATCATCATCATCACCATCAACATTTATTTATATAGCTCCAGCAAATTCCATAGCACTTTACAATTGGGAACACATTTTAATAAAACAATACTGGGTAAGACAAACAGACAGAGAGGTAAGAGGGCTCTGCTCCCAAGCTTACAATCTATGGGACAAGGGGAGTTTGAAACACAAAGGCATGTGCTGCATCATATTGCATATTGGACCAGCTAGAATGAAAAGGTAAAAAGTATTGAGTGGGCTGTGTGATCAGTCACACAGCAATGTTGGTCAGAGGGCTATTGTCTTGTGTTAGCTGTGTAGAGGGTGGTAATAGGGTAACCTAGGGAGATTAAGATGCAGGTTGAGGAATATCATAAGCTTGTCTGAAGAGGTGGGTTTTCAGACAATGCTTGAAGGTCTGAAGACTAGAGGAAAGTCTTACTGTGTGAGGGAGGGAATTCCACTAAGTGGGTGCAGTCTGAAAAAAGACCTGTAACTGGGAATGGGAGGATGTGATGATAGTGGAAGAGAGAAGCAGATCTTGTGCAGAACGGAGGTGTCGAGTTGGGAGATATTTTGAGACAAGTGAGGAGATGTATATTGGTGCAATTTTGTTTACAGCCTTGTATGTTAGTAGAAGAATTTTATATTGGATTTGTTAACAAATATGTAAATATGAAAGCATATTGTTGTAATGAGTTTAAGGCACACAATTTACATTTTTTTATTGCTATAACAGCTTAGTAAATATAAGAACACATAAAATATTCCTTTGAAAAGTTACAATTCACATTTTTATAATTGTATATCTAAGGGGTAATATACATTTTTACTTAGCACCTCTAATTTACTCAGGGCATAGATTAGTGTCAACTTATAACATAACTTTAGCAATTCTTTGCATTTCACAAGGATTTTTGATGTCACTTTGTTCTTACTTCCATATTAAATTATGTACTATTATGTTTATTTGTTGTCATAGACCTATAATCACAACCGGACTGTGAATTGATTAAATAAAATAACTCCATCATCCCTATATTAATTACAATTATATTCCTTTATATCAGTCACTTTCTTTTGCTGACTTGACAAAGAAATACCTTTCATAAAAAGGTTTGTGGAGGATTGTGTAAAAGACTTCATCATAACTGAATGGAAATACATAGCATCGCTAATTATTACAAAATAAAATATTTATAGTAAATTATCATATTTGTCAAGCCATTTGAAGACTTTAGGGTAATCATATTTCTCTGACTAACAGAGCATTTTTATGTACCTACATTTCAGTAAATCTGTTATTCAGACTTAAATAAAAAAGGATCTAAGATATGATGAATATATTTAAGCATTTAATGCTATGTATTTGCATTTATATAATCAAAAATGCCAAAACTGAATCTAGGGGGAATTTCTAAAAAAAACAGTTGAGCTACGAGTGTAGATTGTGAATATTTTAAGATTTTTTTTTTCCCTCTAAGTGATTTTTAAAAGATATGTTTTAGGATTTGAATCTGTATTGCATCATCACTATTCCACTGCTCACTAATTAACACTCGTTAACTCTTTTCCCATCTTAAATGCTTAAATGTAGTATCCCCAAACTGTCATCAGAAAATAAAATCTCACACATCCCTCAATCATCTTTTTCGAGGGAAGGAGGCGGGGGACGTAAATTGCTTGCCAATATGGCCAGATCCTCCTCTTGAGAGCTCAGGGATAATTTACCAATCAGAACCAATCCTCCTCTATATCCCTCCGCAACACTGAGAATTTTTTGCCCGGTAAGAGAGGAGTGTGTTCTGGTTCTGTGGAACTCTCTGTTGTGTGGATTATCCACTGGAGCGCTGTGACTGGTCACCATCACTGCGGCCTGCATGTCCCCTGTCCGGTGATGGCCTGAAACATGCTCTAGCATTGCATCCTGCACAGTTATTCCCTCACTGGCCCTCAGTTCTCTCTGCAGCAAGGTGCTCATTGCTTCTGAGTGGCGGGACCAGGGACCCTAAGATACTGATGTGGCCTCCTGGTAACACTGGAGCTTCACTTTGCATATTCAGTTTAGGGATCCACGATTGATCTCTACAAAAGACAACACATTTATTGTGTATGCCTGGGACATCTAAATAACCATATATATATATTACCAAGTTGCCACCTACTACATCACAATGAATGTGAAGGGATCTTTACCCTTATTGGACCATTACTTTTATTGTTTTGAATACTTACCAGAACACAGATCTGTTATTTTTGCTTAATGCCCATGTCGTATTGGAACTGGCTAGTGGTATTGCACATTGTGCTCCCACTACATATATACAAAGCATTTTACTGACACCATTTTCTCTCCCATAGTGATTAAGACTCCTGAGCATTGCCAGTTTACAATTACCAACGTTCAATGAAAAATCAAAACATTTCACTGCTCTCTTAATTTTTCTTACTGGTCTTTCACCTTTGCCTAAATACTGTGGCAGCGAGTTTGTCATTTCTCTTTCATGTAATTTTGCCAACAATTATTAATAGGGACCAGAGGGGTTTTGACTGGGGAGGACAATCAGTCACTAATGTATGATAACTTTTACCTATAATTTGTTCTCTGGAGCTGTCGGGGATGGATGATCCCAATCTCGTATTATCATTTGATGTTGAAAAGGCTTTTGATCTCATGGGATCACTTGTATAGGACCTTTTTCGGCAGAAACACTGTCAGTAAAAATTACATTTTTCCTAAACTCTCTTACTCCCTAAAATGCTACCCATTGGTTTAACTAAACCAGATATTTTCAAATGTACATCACTGTTTTTTTGCTTTTTGTGGAAAAACAAGTAACCTCAGATTGCCAGAAATATACTTAGGGATATAAATAAAACAAAATTTCCCTCGGCACAAGTGTTGTTGTGTCTGAGATTCCGATTTCAGAATCACTAATATAGTATAAAATATGAATGTTTATTTACAAAAAGTAAAATATAATGATCTGGTCAGAACAAATACAAAATAATCATACCTTAAATAGTCATGTAAGGTTATTTGTGGCTATGACAATATGATAATAGTGTGCATATCACATACCCAAATCTTGGAAAACTGCTCAAATGTCATCCCTCCTAGGACTCAAGTGACAGTTTTTGGATATTCTGTCATGAGATAAGATCTCAATAACACAAATAGGTGTATTTATATAGAGTCCAAATCCGACTGTAATTGTAAACATCCGGTATTGAAATATAAAGAGGTAATTTTGTAGAATGTACTAAATAAATGACCCACAGCTTAATAAATATACTATTTAGTCTTTGTAAAAGTCAGGGTGGTATAGTTTTGCCTGATATTAGATCCTCCACGAGAGCAGCTCTATTCCGATACATTTCAGATTGGCTTTTAAACCAAGAACATCTGAAAAAATAAGGCTTTAGAAAATTAGTTATTTTCTCCTTATGCCTATGCCTCATAGTTACATATTTCAGAATCACTTAAACCAGAGCAATTCCACCAACGCATTTTATTTAGAGACATTTACATGGCCTGGGTATCTATCAACAAAAAACATAATATACTCTATACACACTCAGATATAGGGAAATTCAGCTTTCTCTTCTAGCCTGGAGAATACTTCATTCTTGACCTGATAAAAAAAAAGGTATTTTTGCTATCAAAGATGTTTGTGATCCCACGGGCAATTTATACATCTTTCAACTATTAAACAATTAAAGGACAGAGCAGACATCCCTAATTCCCAGGTTTTTATTTACTTACAACAGTATTATTACATTTCCTCATTGTTTAAAGCTTGTACTACTATATGACCCTCAGATGTTCTGGAATCCCTCATCAATTTCATAAAAATAAATACATACAGGAAAAGTTACCTCTATGTTTATCTCACGCAGGATGACTTGTTGGTTACTTGGGTAAAACCACAGGAAGCATGGCGTGGGGATATCTTAGACTTAACTGGATGAGAATCACTGGTAACTCACTTTCAGTCTATGTGGAAATCCCTCACCTCATCTAGGTTACAGAAACTTCATCTTAGGTTGCTAAATAAAGCATATATATTTGAGCCCATTGAATGAGACTGCTCACACCAACATTTTAAGATTATTTGAGTCTACTGAATGATTTTTGTATGGCAGCTTTTATGAATAGACCTTCACCTTGCTCAATGACTCATGTTAATCTTTATTATTCTACTATTCTCCACTAGAACCCTACACTCACATTTGCGATTCCGGTACTCTTCCCCCCACTCAACCCTTTTTGTTTGTTTACCACTGTGTATTCCACCTAGTTCAACACGCTTCTGAAATATATTCTGATACTCCTTAATATGTGGATGCTTAATCGCCGACTATTGTTTGTTCTTACTTCTTGTTTTTATATAAAAAAATAAAAATTTATTTATTGTTTTTTAACTAGGTTTCTTTGATTTGATTTTCAAATACTTAGTTTATAAATTGTCTCTGATGGAATTTTCGACTTGCTGTATGTGCTTTTCTTGATTTTGCTTCTGGTTTTTTTCTGCATTATAGTAAAAAAAAAAAAAAAATAATAGAAAAAATATCATCTTTTTTTTTTAACTCTCTTTCCTTTTTCTATTAGCTGGTTTTATATTACCAAATCCATGTCCCCGGACATCTCCCATAGATATTCTGATTCAGAGCACCATATTGGCCACGGCACAATCTTGGCCTCAACACTATAGTGGACTCCACTGTGCTTATTGTCACATTTGCTCCTATTGTCTCTTGTTGCCTCTCCCTTTATAATACAAGCTCTCACAGGCATGATCCCCTAGCCTATGCCTCCTGTCTGTCCATTCCCCACCTTACTTGCTTGTCCCTGTCATGACTTAAACTGTAATGTTTCTGTACGCCAAGCAATCTACATTTATTATTCCATATGCATTATTCTTTTGCATGTATTCTGATAATTTGTAGCTATTTGTTTATAGTGGGCCTGATTCATTAAGAATTGCAAAGTAAATGCAAATTGAGTTTTAAAAACACTGATGGAAATTGCAAATGGGTGCGCTCGTATTCAACAAGAAGAGGATCTCAAAAAATGTTTCTAGTTGAATACAGGTGTAAATACACTCTGCCTATACAGCACTTGTTGTATGCGGACAGACCCAACTTATTGTACTATACATATATATATATATATATATATATATATATATATATAAAGCCCCATCAGAAAACACAAATTAAAAAAAAAAAGAAAAATATTAACATCTATTAATAACATAATCATTAATGAAAAACATAAGAAAAATTGTTTTTTTTACATGAAATACATTTATCAAGATGTTATTAATGTCTACTGCACATAAAATGCATTTTTTGCAACACATGTTCTAGCAGTGGTGCAAGTGATAAAGTGTGATATCATATACCTGAGAGATGCCCAGAGCTTGAATTGGAAGGATATGCATATGCTTGACCTTGGCACACCTTTACTGTACATTGACTATGTGTATATGCCCTTTCCCCCCCATTCTGCCCATGAATTCGTAAGCTGTCAGAACTGTCCTTTATGTTCGAAGATAAATTAGATACACTTGCCACTGGCACATAGTCCTTTTCTGAGCCTGCACAGTGCAATTTTATGCAAAATACGACATGTGTCAACATTTATGTTCCTTACTTAATCAGGCCCTATATAACTATGTATTGTATATTCATTGTATAATTTGTATATGTGTACTCTACTCATCGGTCTATGTACATTGCTATGAATACTATGTGACACCTCATAAATAAAATATTTGTTTGGACTGTTTGGTAAAACTTACATTGTTAGTCTAGGAGATATCTTGGCTTACTTCCTTAATTATTAGACCGACCTGGCCTTTACCCTATGTGTACCAATGTCTTAGGATTTATCACAATGATTGTACCATGCTTAGGGTACAAACAATGTAAATCCTAACAGCAATTTTAACTCCAGCTATTGGATCTGGCTAAAAATTTAATTTCACGCTGAGGTGAGTTTGGCTAATATTTAGGAAGGGATCAGGTGTTATAATCAGTGAAGGATCCAGATAGAGTGGATCGCCCACCTCTGAAAAAATCTAGAACCGCCCCTGGTTAAAATGTACCTCCAATGTCAACAGAAAATGCAATAAAGACCCAGATCATCTCTCCTGCAGCACCCCTAGTATCCCCTATAAGTAGATTACCTCCACATAATCATGGAAAGCATAGTCAAAATTGCCTATTTCCCCATATTGTGGTTATAAATCTAAGATATTTACTTAGATATATAAAAAAAGGCCACAACATGCTATGATGTCAAATGTGTTTGTTAAAAGTAAATTATGAAAGAGTAATTCCAGGTGAAGCCAACACAGCATGAGCATGTGTTGTAGGGACACATGAAGTACACATTTTACACACTTCACGAGAAATAAAGGGGTATCTCTCAGAATGAAAAACTCTGATGTAGATTTGCTATAATATCAGAACATGTTTTATCTTTACAGTACAGCCATGTAAAGGAAGAATTCTTAGTCATTGTTTTTCTAGCTTTGCTGTTCAGGTTGCCTTAAATAAAAGCAGGTGTTCCTGTTGTGCCTGGCAAATGCAAAAGTCATCCAAATGAAAGTACAGGCTGTCTCACCATCTCCAAGGAGTAGTCCTTTTATGGCAAGAAAAATACTGTGTTGCCCTCGCTAAATACAGAATACCCCCATAAATGTACTTCTTTATTTCTCCAACCGTAGAATCTTTATTAAATACTCTCAATGCAAAAAGAAATCTTGCATTTGCATCTGCGGATATAATTAGATGTGTTCACATGACTAGTCCACACTCAGCAATAAATGACCAATCTGTTAAAACTTATTGATATTGATATAATTGATAAAAAAGAATAATAAATACATACAAAAATACACACTCGACCATAACTCTCCACGTATATGTTCTTTGCTAAAAATAAGACCCTTTTTAAGAAATTATTAAAAATATATTAATAATTATTAATTTACATGGCATATCATACCTTTAAATGCCATTTATGTCCCAAAAATATTGGGACACTGATTACAGAATATCAAAATGGAAACTAAACAAATTATTTTTTTAAAAACCTGCCACACACTTGCAGATGTGTGATTATTCATTGAAATCCTAATCTACATTTTCTTCCGGAACAATAACCCCTACATTTGATTTATACTCTATATGTTGTCACCTATTCAGAGGGTAAAATAAATATCTTCTGTTAAAATGTTAACAGTTTCTGATCTTCCTTTACAGTGTATAAATGCTAATATATCAAGCAGAATTATTACTGTTAATTATTTTTTGTATGGTCTGCCTTTCCACATGGATCTAATGCACTGCTCTGTGGGAGTTTAATCATAGCAATAGATTTATTTAAAATATTATTAGTTGTCAGTGGGCAGTGATAACATATTAATGAATTCTAGAAAAGCAAATATTCACACTAGATTTATATACATATAAAGTAATATATTACTGTCATAAGACAGAGGTGTATTGGAATATGTTCATTAGCATCTTCTGAGCACATAGCACACAACTCTGGAAAATAATGTAAAAAGGGATGAGGGAGAAAATAATGTTTCACAATTATTCAATTTACAAATAAAATGTCTATACAGTTACTTTATTTTTAAAAAATGAATGCATATATTTTGCTGATGCAGAACACACAAGGGGACAGCTGACATATTAATTTAAAGAGATATTTATTCACACCATACAACTCAGTTTTCATGATAAGCTAAACCTATACTGCTTTCTTATATTTTGCATCCATACCTGTAAATCTAAATATATATTTATTACTTGTTCTGCACTATTAGACTTACACAACAAGTCAATAAAGGGGTTAGAGATAAAGGGACTGATGCAGAGTATAATGCAAATCGCGTGCAATACATCAGCTGAAAGTTATGACTGGTATACCTCACATACCTGCCAGTACCAGCAGTCTTTTTATGTGATTTTAGCAAAAGAGCCAAATTATGTGATTTTAGCAATAAAATAAGGATTTTAGAAAAAAATAGAAATCCAAAACCAAAACTAAAACCAAAACAACACGAGTTTTTTCCCAAAACCAAAACACAAAGTTAATCCAGATCTAAAACCAAAACCAAAACACAGGGGTCAGTGAACATCTCTACTGCACACATGCACATTAAAATGTTTTATCCTCCAGCCAAGTCAATAACACCCATAAGGTGTACCTGTGTGTTTGTGTGCTTTAGGAAAGACTGTGTGGGAATTAACTGTGTCTGCAGCCTGTACCTGCAAACTCTTGCAAAGCATTTGCAAACCTTGGATTTCTCCTGTCCCTATACAGGCAAAAAAGCCTCTTTGTTACATACAAATTCCCATAGCATCACCAACCTCAGTGACATGGACACCGAGGAGAGCGTTTCTCTGAGAAAGAGGGCATCTGCATTTTTATGGACTTGGATTTCACATATTAGGTCGCTCTCATCCTTAGTGTTCGCCAAGTCCTCAGTATATTTTTTCGAGACAGTCTTTTCCTCGTGGAGTAATTGTTCAAGCTTTCATGCCTTACAACCAGATGAATCATATATACTGCCCCCACACACACTATATTAATATACTGCCCCCACACACAGTATATTAACATACTGCCCCCACACACATTATATTTATATACTGTCCCCGCACACACTCACACATTATGTTTATATACTGCCCCCCACCACACACACTATATTTATATACTCCCCCCCACACTCACATACTATAGTTTAAATACTGCCCAGACACACAATATATATACTGCCCGCACACACATAATATATATATATATATATATATATATATATATATATATATATATATATCTATATATATCTATATCAATAATATAAAAGCCTAGCGGCGTGTGTTAGTCTGTGTGTGAAAAAAAACAAGCTGCAGCACCACCTGCTGGACGGAGTTATACACTGACCTACTAAATTCTTAGCATTATCTAATATATAAAAGTAAAAGCCTAGCGGCGTGTGTTAGTGTGTCTGTGTGGAAAAAACAATTTTCTCAGAAAAGGCTCATCCAATTGACCTGAAATTTGGTATACTGACATTATTTGACAAAAAAATTAGAATAGTGAAGTCAGTTAACTTCCATCATCCCCCCTTCCCCCCAAGGGAGGGGTAGTAAAGGCTAAATTTACTAGTTGAGGGGTCAAACTCATTTTCGTGAGGTAATTTTACCTCATGAACACACATTATAAAGGGCGCTTGCGTCGGGAAGTAACGCTCTTCCCCTGAGGAGGCCTGGGCTAGGCCCAAATGCATGACAAGAACCTTTGTAAGACCTTAAGTAGCTTGATTTGACTAGAATGCACGGGTTAACTTGTGTGTATATATATATATATATATATATATATATATATATATATATAGTGCCCACACACACACACACACAATGTATGTAGTTCCCACACACACACAATATATATATAGTGCCCACACACACACACACAGCACAGTGGCCTGGTGGTTAGCACTTCTGCCTCACAGCACTGGGTTCATGAGTTTGATTCTCGACCATGGCCTTATCTGTGTGGAATTCGTATGTTCTCCCTTGCGTGGGTTTCCTCCGGGTGCTCCGGTTTCCTCCCACACTCCAAGAACATACATGTTGGTTAATTGGCTGCTATCAAAATTGACACTAGTCTCTCCCTCTCTGTCTGTCTCCCTGTCTGTCTGTCTGTGTGTGGGTGGGTGTCTATATTAGGGAATTTAGACAGTAAGCTCCAGTGGGGTAGGGTCTGATGTGAATGGGTTCTCTGTACTGCGCTGCGGAATTAGTGGCACTATATAAATAAATGATGATGATGATGATGATTATATATAGTGCCCACACACACACACATACACACACACATACACACCATATATATATATATATATATATATATATATATATATATATATATATATATAGTGCGCACACACACACACAAAATATTTATAGTGCCCACACACACAATATATATATATATACTGCCCACACACACACACACACACACACACACACACATAATATATATATACTACCCACACACACAATATGTACTTCATACACACACATACAATATATATACTTCACACGCGGCCAATGGTGAAAGATGGCTGTTCCCGGAGGAGGGGCCAGCCACCAAATAATTGACACTTGGGCCGGTTCAAGTACCGGCACAAAATATTAATTTTCTGCCCGGCCCAGCCCGCCCCTGATCAAGAAAGTGTATCAAAACTTGTAGAACATATTCTCACTGCTCTCTAGATAAGCCAGCTGGCATCTCAACATTTTTTTGGGGTTGACTATCCTTGGAAATATACATGCCATGTTGGAAGGACATTATTTCTGAATTTTCCAAGGTCCTGGTTACGACCCTCTAAATATTTTCTGTGAATTGTCTGTGCATTAAGTGAGATTGTCTGCCTATTTATTTGTGTCCAGTGAGATATCTATGTAATTTTAATTTTAATGTTGATTGTTGGGACTACAGATAATTAGATTAACTTTAAGAACCGAGCAAAAAGAGGTCTTCGCCCTTAGCAGCCATCTTTCCCGCAGAACTAGAATTGTTTGGTGGTACTTGAATGCCCCCAGGACTTGAATTCTAAGGTAGTAGAAGCTTATCGATTTATTTGTAGTGCCGGGTGTTGGAAACCAGAGTTCTAAAGGCAGATATGTGGCAGGCCAAAAAGACATGGGTCTGTAACGTGATACCGAAAAACAGGCAAAAAGATCAGGGCAGGTAGCAAACATGGAATTTCCAAGATACAGGCAGAGGTCAAAGGGCACAGGAGTTCTAGCGAGTTCCAAGAAATAGCCAAAAGGTCACAATGAGAAATCAGATCAGGAACAGCACGATATACACAGAGAAGCTGGGCAGCAATTTCTGTAGCACAGTAAGACAATAACTGACAGGGAGGTTAAGCCCTCCCAGCCTTAAGTACATGAGTAGACCTATCAATGAGGAGGTACACAGAATGCATAAGCAGACTCCTCAGGCTGTTATGAATGACTTAAATGAGGCGTGCACATGCCTGGTTGTTAGATTAGCTGGACCACGGCGGTGAGAGAGAAAGCATCTTGACTGTTGCCCTGGTAACAGCCAGGATGCCAAAACCAGAAGTGACGCCCTGGCTGCTGCCCTGACTGCGGTCCCAGCACTGAGAGACGAGTCGCCACAGTGGTGACTCGTAACAATTGATACTATTAAATTGAATGTTTATATTTTTAGATTTTGACTGAGAGTGGCTTTTGTATTTTCTTCATTATTATTTTATAGTTTTCTTCTTTATATGTATCATTTTATTAATCTGTTTATTTAATTGTTTCTCTGAATTTGGTCAATGCCAGAAAGAAATAGTTCTGAGCTCTGTCCTTTGTCTTTTATCTTTTTCTTTTTTTTTTTGCACTTTGGGTCCAAAGTATTATTTTTTTCAGGTCTACATTTTCCCACCACCATGGCTGCCATAAAATATTAAGTGAACTAAAGTCCTTTCACACGTGTGTATGTATTTTTTAAATATGTACATTGTTCATTGAAATGAAAAAGAGACAAGACTACACCTAGGGGTATATTTACTAAACTGCGGGTTTGCAAAAGTGGAAATGTTGCCTATAGGCCCAATCAGATTCTAGCCATCATTCTGTAGAATTTACTAAATAAATGATAACAAGAACCTGAGCTATAGGCAACATCTCCACTTTTTCAACCTAGCAGTTTAGTAAATATACCAACTACAACTGTCGGTGTATTAAGAACTATATAGCATTTTAACAACTATATAGGTAGTATGTTAACATCTGTATAGGTAATAATACAAAAGTTGCATATTGTGTAAAAATATAATGAATAAGCTAATCAGAAATAAATTAGAATGGATAATGTTATCTCATTGAAGTTGTTCTGATCTGTGTAAAAAAAACTTAGAAAAACAGTGAGTGCCCATGGATTCTCCATTGATGTCATTATATTCTGAGGCCTTAAAAATATTGGGGTAACATTAGCTTTCTAACCTGTTCCCAGGCAACTTTTCACTGTTTTCCAAATATACTAAATGTTTTTTTTTCTTGCAGGTGTATATGAGATTTTGTGGGCATATTACATAATTCCACATAACCTGATAGAGATGACCACACTTTAATATGCAAGAAATTTCTCTGAGCATCCTCTATGCTCCATATGTGAATTCCTACATTTGATGGGGGGAGGGGTCACACTGTGTTGGTTCCTCCTCCCCCGATGACATTATTATACCTCTTCAGCAGTCCAAGGTAATGACCATTAGCAACCATGATGTGAGTTTCAGATATCATTCTGTCTCCCATCTGAAGCTGCCATCTGCTTAGTTTAGGCACATGAGTGATCCCAAAGTGAATGAAATTGTTCAGTTGCATTTATCCAGGCAATAGTCCCTGACCCATGCAAATGATACACCAGTTCACACAATCCCTGCTTCTATTGTCCAACATTGCCTACTTTCTGACCAATCATGCCTAAAGACTGATACTGCCCCACCCACATCCCACTCACTTTTTCAAAGTTTACAAATCAGGGCTATCTGAAGAAATTGTGACAAGTCATGTTAATGGTTATCATGAATGAATTAACACTGTCAGGTCCGTAGATGAGACCCTAAATTTGCATTTTCTTTGGAAATAAACTAGAATATTTAGTTAAATTCTACACATTTGATATTTCTAATTTAATTTAACATTTCAATTTAAGATAAATATTAATACAATTAATAAACATAAATTAACAAATAAATTATATTTTTCCAATATATCTGTCCAATTTTCATAGTATAAATCTCTAGAATTGACATATTCTAAGGGCTAGATTTACTAGGAATTGAGTTTGGAATCGCCACCCATCTCCAGCGGTTTAGTGGTCCAAACTGCTGCATTTTATTGCCGTTATTCCATATACATTTAAAATGGCCAGATGGTCTGTGATCATAACATGACCCTTTATGGTCAGTAAACGATTATCTAATTTTAGGTCTCGATGAACAGAATTTATGAAAAGCAGGCAACAAACAAGTTTGACAGCTATAAATCTTATGGAGATGATGTTGAGCTCTAAGTTCTCACACATTAAATGAAACAGATCCCCTCCACTATCCAATTCCATTGCACAGTATACATAGTTCTCTGTATGAAAGCTGAATAGTCGTGGATCAGAAAAATGCTTTCAATGGCCAGCTCAAAGACCCAGTACTTAACGGAATCCTCTTTATTTGCTATTAATCCATTCTTCTTTAGGATTTTAATTGCCACTCTTTCCCTACGTATTGCATCTGTTGCCAGCATCAGTTTACCATAGCCTCTCTCCCAAGTACACAGTGGAAAGTAACTGTTTCTACTGTTAAAGGGCAAGGTCTTTGCTGGTGGGCAGAGAGGGTGCAGGTTTTTTCTGTAGCGTGCCAAATCGGCTGGACAGTATCCAGTTTCTTATTTTTGTTTACCTGATCAAATGCCTTTTTCTTTAACCAGATCTCCTGACCTTCCAGACTTTCATATGAGGTCCACTGTGTTCTATTTACATTTTGTCCGTCAATATAATTTTACTATGCTCTTCATGATCTGCATTTGTTTTTTAAAAATTTTGTAAATCTATTCCAATGACTCTGTACAACTGCAATGAATGAATTTTTTGTTAAAAAAGTTTGTTAACTCTCTCTTGGAAGATTTTGCATGACCTGCTAACTCACTGCATCCCTTCTCTGGATCTTCTTCATTGCCAAACTTTCTCCTGTTTTCTGTAACTTGCTTTTTCTGATTTACTTCGTTCCGTTGCTTTTTTTTGCTTCTCATCTTCCTATGTCTGTTTACCTGTGTATTTCCTTATTTTTTTCTGTTTTAATTTGTGTCTCTCTTGACAAGATCTTCTATCTTATATTTTTAGGAGATTCAGTGTGTTCTTCTGTCATTTTCATTTTAGAAGAGCCCGATCTGTTCTATATCTTTTTTTGTGCATTTTATTGGTTCTACCATGTTCTCTTGTTCTTTTATGTTTACTTGGGTGGTGATGATGTTTTCTTTTCACTTACATGAAGACATGAACTCATTTTAAGGAACTGATCTATTTTTTTGTTTATAAATGCAGTACACCTGCTCCAGTGCCTCTGTACAAATCGCTGCATCCCTCCTGTGGATCTGCTTCACTGTAACAATTTTTCCTGCTTGTTATCATTTATTTTGTCTGCTTACCTTGGTGTCTCCCTTCTTGCTCTGCCTGATTTCTTCTGCATCTTCCTTTTTTTCTCTGTCTGTTTTCTTGGGTGTTTCCTTTCTTTCTCTATCTGCTTTCCTCAATGTGTCTCTTATACTGCTATCTCCTTTTCTTGATTCGCTTCTTCCTATGTAGGGTTTTCATTTGTCTCTCCTTACTTATGCCATGTTGTTTCACACAACAACAAAGCTCTTTAGAGAATATGACAAACCTCAACTAGCAACAGAGATTCAGGAGTTTCAGCAGCTGTATAAGTAGCTGCATAATGTCAGTTGACACTTTAATTTCACAAATAGCTATATTGTGAGGTTATCATAAAGGTCACATACTACAAGGCAGTTGGTGTATACAGGGCCGCCATCAGGGGGGGTTGGGGGAGTAGCGCAGTATGGGGCCCAAGAGCAAAATGGGGCCCAACCAGCCCTGGGCCAAAACAAATGTATTAGGGAAGGGGGCCTCCACTGTGAATTGCAGGATACAGCAGGCTCAATTTCTAGGCAGCAGCAGCTCCTGAGTTGTGGGGGGGCCTCAGTACTGAAATAATGGATGCGGTACCATGTCCGCCTCCATTCCCAGTGTGTGGGTTCCCCATGGTTGCCGCCACTTACTGGAGTCTCAACCCCTCCAGGTGCACTTCGAGAGAGAGGCATCCTGCTCCTGGACAGAGAGCTGCTACATAGCAGAGAGGCTCCTTCCAGGAACGCTGACATCAAGTATTTAATGACGTCACAATGGTTTCAACGGAGAGGAACCAAAAGTAGTCAGGAAGAAGAAGAAGATTGTAGAGTGGTAAGCGAACTACTGCAGGGGTTAGATAAAACCGAGGACAGGGAGTAACTGTAGAACTGTAGAAAATAGGGTGGGAGGCAAATGTTGGGTAGAGGATAATTTTAAAATCGGGGTGGGATGACAGAAGGAAGTAGGGTGGCCCTGCCTGTTACATTTGTACTGGGACCCAGATTTTCTGATGGCAGCCCTTGGTGTATATGAAGATTTCATCCTTTACAAGTGTGTAGGGTATGGAGAAAAAATCCTTATTTTCCATGTCTAGAATTTACTTGTGCCCATATTAAGGTATCAGAAGGCATATGTTATAAAAAAAGAAGGTGTTTGGGTGTAAGATTTTGCTGGCAAGATATATTGTCATAAAGAAACATTTACACTAGCTTTTTTTTTTTGGAGAATTCCTACATTTAAGACACCTGGATTTAATCTGAAATGTCACAGGCTACATTTTGTGATATGTGGTACTTTGTATTAGAGATAAAATTAATGGTGAAAAATAATGCTCTATATTCCCTTTGGGAATTAGGGGCCCATTTACCATGAACAGCCCCTTCATCGCAATATGTAAGATTTTTATATTAATCAGCTGAATATGTCTGCCAGAAAGAGATATGGCCCTGTGGTCCAATAGGTACCTGCAAGCAGAGAAACTATTGATCTGTGCAGCCACAGTTCTACATGCTGTTCAACATTTGGGGTGATCCAGAGTTTCAGAAATGTCAGTCTCCATCGAAAGGTTAGAGTGTCATGTTTAAGAATTTGCATGTGGACAAGTACAACAAGATTCTAATTTATTCTATATCGAAAACACAAACATTGAAGACATAATACATTGTTATGTGTATTTACTAATATCTTCTGTTGTTAGGGATGTGGATGTTTTACTGTGCAACTCTGCCTCCTCCCCTTTGGAGTTCATGAATACCAGAATAAAAATCTTCCCCTTGGCCTCAAACTCCTGTGCCTCAAAGCACTATATAATAAATATCATAATAATTATTATAATACCAATTATATTACAGGAAAAATGCATTTATCATATGCATACTTACTTATGGCATCTAATCCACCTCCAAAGTTGGGTGTGGAGCCTGGAATGCCTTCTTCTGGGGCCACTCCTACAGCGTTGTAACTGTACGATGGAGCAATGGAGCACCTGACACTATCTACTCACCAGACATTGCATTTGACCTAGGCATACACCCATCATACTACTGAATGTGGCACAGGCACAGGTGCCCTGTAGCGCCTGTCCAAGCAGTGAGTCAGGATCAGGAGATCGCACTTGCTGAACCTTTTAACTCACATGCTTGCAACTAATGACATATTTCAATAATTGCTATGTTAAGGCTGTGTGATGCCAAGGGGGCTGATCTTGTGAATGCGATTATGCTGTCACAGATTCCTTAACTAAAATGGCTGATAATCAAACATTAATGCCACTTAACAGAATTCTAGGTGATGCGCACATGCATTATTCTTAGGTCTTAAACTTAAAAAAGTTGCACTCCATAATTTGCCATGAATTTTAGCGAAGTAAGGCCTACAATCATATATAATTATTCCAACTATAAGGCCACATAAGCAAGTCACAACTTGGTATGCTACTAATTAGGCAGAACAAAATATATACCAAAATTATGCAATATTAAAAATGTATGTCTGATTATGCCCCAGCCCCAGCCATTATGTCCACAAGAAGAAGCGCCAGCCAAAGTAAGATATGTGAATCCTTGACACACACACACACACACACACACACACATATATGTGTGTGTGTGTGTGTGTGTGTGTGTGTGTGTGTGAACAGCAAAAGCAATCTGTAAACTTTCAAAACATATTCATAGTTCTTGGGCCTGGTTTATTAAAGATAGTAAATGCCGACACGTGCCATATTTAAATTTGTATTGCGCATGCTCAGAAAAAGACTATATACCAGTGAACGCAAGAACATCCAATTTATCTTCGAAATCAAAGGACACTTCCGGCTGCCTATGATTTCATGGCAGAATGGGGGAAGGAAGGGGCATATGCACAAAGTCAGTGGGGCATATTCAATTGACAGCGGGATCACCGAAAATCCAGCGCTCTAAAAATATTACAATTAATACGGTAATATCTCGCTGAATTTCAGCTCGCAGCTCCCTGAGCTGCAAACTGAAATCCAGCGAGTAAATTACCATATTAACGTTTTTTACGCGCAGACTTACCGTATTAACTGTAATGTTTTTAGAGCGCGGGATTTTCGGCGATCCCGCTGTCAATTGAATATGCCCCCTAGTATAGTAAGGGCATGCCATAGTTGAGTGCATGCATTTTCATCCAATTCAAGCTTTGGGCATCTCTCAGGTATGTGATTTTCAGACGTATCACTGACACAAGGTACAGGGCAGGTATAAGTGATGAGTGATAGTGATAACGGTCGCGTATGAACATGTGTTTGCAATGAAAAGCAATTGTAAGAATGCATTTCTTATATAGTAGGCATTAATAACATCCTGCCCAATGTAATATATATATATATATATATATATATATATATATATATATATATTTATATATTAATGGTTGTATTATTTACAGGTGACAATAATTAAATTTTTGTTCTGTGCATTCTACTGGGACCTTATATTGCACATATGTATTGGACATATCCTGACGTATCCTGCACTGTGTTGTGTCTGTCTCAACATGGCAAGTGCCGTATATGCAAAGCGTACCTGCACCCGTATTCAACAAGTCATGAATACGATATACTTATGCCAGATTTATGTATTACCTAGATTAATCAATACCCTTATTAGCAAAATATTAAAATACTTTTTTATTACTTCAAAACACTATTTAAATAATGTTTATAAATAAAAATATTTAAAAACACTAATTGATACGCAAGCTGTGATTGTGAAGCGCAAGTCACCCAATTTTGAACAACAATTTTGAAACGGGGTCAATTGACGATTGTTCTACGAACATGTTCATGGCAATCGAAATCAATAAAATTCAAATGAATTTGAATTCAAGCTTTTGTTTAATTTTCAGTAAATACAGACCTTTTGCAGCAATTTGTTTGGTCTGTTGATATATTTATTCATTTATATATTAATATAAAAAATCAATATTATATGCTTTTCTTTCATACCAAATACATTGAAAAGATAAACTATTGTAAAACTAGTATGAATGCATAAGGTGAGAATATTATATTAAAGTTTAAACTTAGGCATATTAAGATAATAAAGAAACTAAATTATTAAAAGAACAGAACATTTTCTTTTGTATGTGTGTATTTTTGACGTGGGAGAAATCCTTGCAAACCTTAGTGATGCACCCACGCATACACCTACACATTTGATCGCTTGACTTATGAAGATAACAATATATGTATTAGAAGATATTCTACTGTCTAAATTATTATGTGCTTTTTTTAAATATTTTTCAATCAATTCAATATCAATTGTAATAATAATATCATATATCAAGAAATACTCTACTTTTAGAGACATTTTGAAAGCAGCACATTAATATTCATCATTGGACCACTAATTTATTTTACAATGCAATTTGCAAATTTCAATGCTTAATACACTTGTTGCATAAGATCTGATGCTTGGACATGGATAGGAATCACGCTCTCTACCTATATTTGCAAGAGCTGCACCAGCTAAAGTTTATCCCTCCCTTATTATAAGAAACAAACACAATAATGCTGGGCGCTCATTGACTCCTAAGACTATGCAGTAGTAATGATATTGATAACAATGTCCAATGATTGAAGTTATGTAGGATGGCAAAAATAATAATATAAAACCAATTCATTGCAGACTTGGAAATTCCAATATAAAAGTGTCTACCATGACAATCATTTAAAACTCTGCATACCACATATCAGAAAAATATAAAATCACATTAAATAGTATTAGACTCCCATCAAGTTAACTTGACATAAATTCAACATGGATAATATTGCATAGAGAGTCTAAACAATAAAATCCCTAAATGGTATCCCTAAATAGTAATGATCTCCAGCCGTAATGTGTAGAAAAAGTGTTCCTTGTCCGTGCC
Organism: Mixophyes fleayi; assembly: GCF_038048845.1. Taxonomy (NCBI): domain Eukaryota; kingdom Metazoa; phylum Chordata; class Amphibia; order Anura; family Limnodynastidae; genus Mixophyes; species Mixophyes fleayi. Next base: position 307,145,590 of record NC_134403.1, on the reverse strand, counting down.
GAAATGATTCTATTAACCCACTAGTGCACAACTAGTGCTGAAAGGGGTTCCTTAGCAGCACAGGTCAAGTGTCAGAAAAAAGATTGCATTTTATTGAATTAGTTATTTAAATGAGTTGTTAGGTGTGCAGATTATATCTTTTTGTTACTGTGCTTCACAGGAGAACTTTTCAAACCTGCAAATGGGCCTAAAAAAATCAACCAGTAAAAAAGTCTTATAAGACCTGGGGATAAATTTATCAAGCTGTGATTTTGAATATACGGCGATTTTCTCAGGGGAGTTTAAAATTGATGATTCATTAACGAGTGATTTGATGCAAAATCACTGGAGATGTGTTCCTTACAAAATCGCCGTTTTCAAGATAGCTACAAATCATGGTTCCGATTTTTTTCCACTCTAGCTTTATAAATCGCCAAATGTATGAAGCTGCAATTTTACAAACTCGCCCGAGTTTGAATTCAAAATCGTCAGATACAACACGCTGCTTTCTTTTAGTGCCACAAATCCGTACTTTTAATGGTGTCTATTGGTGTTTAATGTTTTTTTTCCAGAGAAAGGGCTTTTCCCTTTCACAAATTAACACCTTTATCTGTTCCTTCTCTGCAGAATTAGAGACAAGTGTGCTTCCCGAGTACCCAGGGCCTGATTCATTAAGGATCTTAACTTGAGAAACTTCTTATTTCAATCTCCTGGACAAAACCATGTTACAATGCAAGGGGTGCAAATTAGTATTCTGTTTTGCACATAAATTAAATACTGACTGTTTTTTCAAAGAAACTCTCTCCTACCTGTCTTGGTCACTTTCACCACTTGTAGCAGCTGGTTTCTTTAGCTCAGTTCTTTCTTGTCTTGATCCTGGAATATTGGATGCCCTATTTTGAAAAAAGAAATAGGTAGACGAGATTTAGAAAACTCCAACCAGCCTCGGTGTTAAACTATAGCACTCACGTTTTATAATTAGGCCTCCCTCCAGTCCCCACAATAATAATATTCCCATTTAATAAGTAGACCTATATCCCTCCAACCAGCCCTAACATTAAATTAACAGTATACCCATTTACTCAAAACCCATTTCTCTCCCTCCAAACAGTCCCAGCAGTAAATTAAATAGTATTAAAGTTTAATAAATATAGCCATTTTCCACAACCATCCCTGGCAATAATTCATATTCACATTTAATAAATAGCCCTCCTCCCCAAAATCAGCCCAATATTCAATTGATACCCCTTAACCACTCCAGCATTAATTTAAAGGTTCCTTCACCTCACCTTATATAATTAGCCCCCACCTACACTCCACCATTAAATAGCCTACCTCCCACACTATATTAAGATCCTCCCTTTCCTCACATATTATATTAAAAAACTGCACGTACACATACATGCACACTATATTCACATGGGGCCACACACTATAGCCACACAGACACACACTGTGCACTGGTTCATAATAAATTTATTTTATGCAACATTTCAGCAATTTACTTCTGCACCTGGGAAATAATCTTTTATCTACACACACACACACACACTGTAGCCACACACAAAATGTAGACACACATACACTATAGACACACAGACATACACTACAACAATTACCTTGTTTCATCCTTCCTGCACGCTGCTCGGTGGACGGAGGGTCAATGACAGCTGCCTATGCAAGTAATCACATGGGACGGTAATTGTCACGTGATGCCGTCCCATGTGATTACTCGCATAGGCGGCTGTCACTGACTCTCCATCCGCTGAGCAGCGCGCAGAGTGCTGCTGTTCGGCAGGCATGTTGTGGACCAGCCCATCTGACCATCGGCCCTTCTTGCATTTGCCAGAAGTGCCAGATGGCCAGTCCGGCCCTGGCTGTGAATCTCCCTGACTCTACCTCACAATTAACTGTTAACAACTATACACTAGAGGGTTCAAGTTCAGGGAGCATCCAAGTACCAGTGAACAGTGTGGCTCTGGGAAAGGCGGCTGCTAATTGTGAAAAACATCCTGCACCATAGGTTCTGTATCTGGGGTTATCAGTTGCTGATTGTGGGGTTTGTAACATAACCATGAATCTGATTAAATCAGTGATTTCTTGTGTTAAATCACACTTTAGAGTTATATTTTTGCTGGAGTTTAAATAATTTATTTTGATGGTATGAAATAGCTAAAGTTCTGTTCATTGTGATTTTGACTTATTGTGGCTTAATATTCCTGAATTGTGCCCTTTGTAAAAATTCTGCTTACAAATTGTGATTCACTTTTATTCTCTCTGATTCACAGAACCCCAGAGTGAAATTGCCCTGCCCACTTCATATCAGCCAACTACAATGTATGTGGGAGCAGCAACCAGCACACCAGAGTGAGTTAAAGGATAGTGCTTAAAAAGTTCAATTTCAGTGTGCCAATATATATGCCTTCGGTGTAATTTGACAGCAGTGTTTACCATCCTCTTTTAGCTTCTGATTTTATGTGTAATGCAAAATAATGAGAACATCATGATTGTTATGAGCCACCGCGCTACTAACGATGGTCACACTGAATCTTCTGTCCCCTGCTGGTTACCAGGATTCTACTTCCTGGTAAGAGACTCTCACATTGTTTCTTCTATCCTGGCTGATTTTTGGCAACTGGGATACTGTTTATAGAATTTGTACCTATTGCCTGTGGGGGGCTTGCTCCCAAGGAACATTCTGGTCTTCATTGTTTTAAATAGCAGAGAAAGATTAGCCTCCCTGCCAGTGATAGCTGCATTCATGAGGCCTTCTGTGCTGCTGTTCTATTGTCTGCTGATTACCTGTTGCTTGACCTTTGACTGTCCTTGGATTTTTTTCTGTCTTTCTTCACCTTTGGCTTTGTTTCTGGACCTCATTGCTCACTGTTGACCCTGATTTGTGGCTTGTCTACATTTGCTCTTACTCACTGCCTGCCTTGACCATGTGCATACTGTCTGGTATCTTATATACCAACTGGTCTACTAATACTCAATCCGCAAGTAACTTGAAGTCTCTATATCCCTTAGTTATCTGGCATCTAAAATAAATTCTTACTATTCTGAGCTCAAGTCCTGGGGTCATCCGAGTACCCGTGAGAATATTGCTCTCTGTGGTAAAGGTGACTTGCTATAGGTGAAGATCTCTCACATACCTTGTTTTCAATATTTTTCTGATGGGCTGGGGAAGACGTTACACTGATCTACTAAGGTATCATCTAGACAATTTAATATTATTTATTATGCATCACTTCTCCCACTCACCTGTGACATGTCACTGTTTTTTGTTAAATGCCTTGTCTGATTTTCAGATGAATATGGCAAATAGTCTAATAAAGCAATGATAATGGTTTCTTATGGACATCTTATTCTTATATTTTACTGAGAAATGTGATGCCAAATATGAAGTTTATTCTTTATGTGGTAAAGACATATATTGACAGTTGTTTTTTAAACCAGATTACAGTATGCTGCATACACTAGATGGTGAATCATAAACACTGGAAAGAAAAAAACGTGCTTCCCACTATATATTATAAATAAGCTGCTGTATCCGGAATGCGTGAATAGAGGGTGGGGTCCCTACCCTCCAAAGGAATAAACAGATCTAAATTTGCTTTAATAAATTCTGCATTTTACTGATTATCTAATGTGCGATATTAAGCCACTTCCATATACTTAATCATACTAAGACATAGGGCTAGATTTACTAAGCTGCGGGTTTGAAAAAGTGGGGATGCCTATAGCAACCAATCAGATTCTAGCTTTCATTTATTTAGTGCTTTCTACAAATTGACAGCTAGAATCTGATTGGTTGCTATAGGCAACATCCCCACTTTTTCAAACCCGCAGCTTAGTAAATCTAGCCCATAGTGTACCTTGTTTACATATAGTAGATTTGTCACCTGCATTTCACTTATTGCGCCGGGGTATTTATAACTGGATGGTTAATGCACTTTCAGCTGATCTAAAAATAAAATAAAAATAAAAAAAATACTTTTAGGTCCATTGTGCATTTTATTAAAGTATCATGATTGATAAATGTATTAATCCAAATACACATCATGTCACTAATTTAATATCCTTTACGGTTGTCTGTTAAAACTGCTTTCATAACTGGTTTTAACAGCCATCTTTTCTGAGACTACTATTACTAATCTTTAAATGATGGCTTATTAGTGGTAATATAATTATATATAAGAATACAGCTGAGGATCAGTTATTTCTTTCTATATTTTAACTATTCAAATCTCAGTAAGAAGTAAATAAGTGTCCATCCTATGGCATAAAACACACACGTTTCTTCGGAAGGATATTTAGCCTTCTCACCCAGAACGCTATTTGAAATAAAAGTCCACCAATCAGGAGAGCGCATTGAGGCTCAGTCAATTGCACATCTTTTAAAAGTAAGTTAATTGAATCCTCAGGCACTGGTTGAAAAATCACTTGCTGAAAGTATATACTTCGACAGTAATGCAATAATATCAAATTATCAAAACAAAAAACACACAATAAATAATTTATAATCTTCAGCTGTTAATAGCTAATTTTTGTGAATATGTAGAAAGATTCAACAACCTAATCTCATATATTCTCAGTATACTACATTTCTATTGAGATATAAAAGACCTGAAGAACCTAGGCCTGATTCATTAGGGCATGAATCTGCTGATTTTGAGTGTATCATATGCAGAATCACTCTGAGCATGCATGGAACAGAGACACGGCTGTGAATCAGAGAGACACGGACGTGTATGCAAGAAATATGTGTGTGATAGTGAGTGCAAGGAGCACTTACAACAGCTTCACACTTAGGGGAGTAAAGTGGACCGGGAAGGGGCCTTTTGCCATAGTCAATGTACAAAAGGGGCATGCCAAACTCAAGTGCATGCAACCATGGGCACATGAAGCAGTATGGCAGTGAAAGCAACTTAAAACAATAAACTATTTAGTGCAAATCTGTGCTTATGAACAATTCTTTGATTACATAACTAAAGTAAAAAGTGTAAAATATATACTCTTTAAACAAAAAAAGAATAAAAATTTAATAAATAAGTCTGTTTGAAGTTTTGTGATTCTTCACTTGAGAAGTTTTTGTGAAGTAATTTCTTCTCTTATCAGGATATATCATATGAATAAAAATCACAAACACAAAGCTTAATAGTGTAATCTGTATATATCTTATAATTTTCAAAAAAGCTTTTTAAAATTTAAATATTTTTCTATTTGAACCAATTAATCACAAGTTTCAAAAATAACACACACAGTGACTAGAGAACACCTGGTAGGTGGTTTAAGCTGTATTCACTTTTCACTTTGATAATTGTCAATGTTGTCTCTGGGATAAATCTCAATATAAGAGGGCTATAACCCTTGCACTGTATTTGCAGCAAATATTTTCAAGACTCTAATGTTATAATAAAAGCATATTTTTATGTCAGAGCATATATTTAATAAAAACATATTATGAAAACGAACAGCTTCTGTTCTTTCTTATAAGCTCAAATTTGTGCAGGACTCCAATATCATAATAAAAATATATCCTTTATTACCAGATATATATAAATAAAAAATGGCATCTCAGTACAAATGAACAGCTTGTGTTTCTTCTTGTGAAATCCAATTCCTATACAGGTGTGCGCTTTAGATGTAAAACAGAATCATAGGATATATGTTGTCGCTATACAGCAAATATATGTTCAATGCTGGCAATCAGCTCTCATGGCCCTACGTAACTGGTAATGCACACTAGGACCTGGATCCCCACTGACCATGAGTTTCAATGTAAATTTTATTCAAGGTGTAGGGATTCACAACAAAGTTACGTTTTTTTAAATTCTGATTTCTTCCACACATGTGGATAAGGATTTCTAATCAAACATTACTTAAAAAAATGTTATAAGTAAAACAAATATTTGTCTCTCTAATAGTGCTCTACTTTATACAGATAAGGAAAATGGGACATGTATTTTACTATATTGCACAAAAAGGTATAAATTGCATAACATAAATTGCTGGATACAGATCTTTCATATTATTGCACAATATATGTAAAGTCACAATACACCTTCATCCATAAAACAACCAAACAAGTATATCCACATTAAATTTATCTTTAAGATCCTTAAATTTTATGGATCAAAGATATATATATATACTATGAGAAATGAATTAAAATTAATTCATAAACACTATTTCGTTCTCTCCCTGACTGGGGATTGAACTCTAGACCTTTCGAATTCTAGGTATTTTCTCTATCTTTTATGTCACCTTTCTCCCATATGGTTTACTTTAATTTGTGGATGTACTTGTATTTACAATAAGTTTTCATAACTAGAACCAACTTTTAGATACAATCTGATTTCCTATTTCTTAATTCTGTTAAAAACCATTCAAGTTGAAATCTTTATTTAAACCTTTAGGAGCCAGAGTTCCAAAAGAATAAATAAGCTGCATTTCTGTCTGTGTTAACTTTAAACTACAGTCTGTTTTCAACTAATTCCCTACTACCTTTTTAATCCCATAGAAAGATACTATGGAGTTGATATCACATTTATGTATTTCTTTAATGTGCGCGGATAAAGAATGTAAAGTTTTATGTTCTTTAAATGATCCGCCCACCTCTACTTCAACTGTCTAGAGGTTCTGCCTATGTATTGTTTTTTACAGCTACACTCTATAAATGCAATTCTTAGAATTGCATGTAATGAATTCCTTTATTTGATACTCTAAATTAATTTAGGTGGCTTTTATACTTTGAAACTGATGTTGCTCTTAATATTCTTGCACATGATACAGATCCCACATCAGTGGAACCCCTTAGATATAATAACATTCTTATTCAAATGATTAGAGACATGAATTCGGACCAAGAAATTCCAAAGATTTGGTTCTCTGCTATATATAAATTGTGAATTATCAGAAATAATATATTTTAAATTTGGATCTCTGGTGAGAATTGGCCAGTACTTTTTATTAGTTTTTTCTATCTTTTTAGATTCAGAACTATATTGTGTAATAAATATAGTTCTCTTTTTTTCACTTTGGAGATCAAAAGCGAGTCCCTATCTTTTCTATAATTTTAACCAAGTCACTTTCCTTATACCCCTTAGATATCATTTTTTTTTTCATGACTTGGGCTTATTTTCCAAAGTCCTCCATTTCTTTAAAGTTTCTTTTTATTCGTTGGAACTGACCAAAGGGTATATTTTTTAACCACTTTTAGTGATGATTTCTGTCAATTTCAATATAGGAGTTAGAGTCTGTCAGTTTGTTGTAATTAATGGTAAGTAATTGATTGTTCTTAACATAAATCCAAAATTGGACTTATTTATTGCTAATTATAAATGTTAATTCTATATTTAACTGATAATAATCTTGTACAAAAATTTTGCAATGTCTTCTTCAAACCCTGCCATACGAAGAAGACATTGTCTATGTAACGATATCATAGAACCAGGTTCGTCCCTATGGTAGGATCATTACAAATATATACATAAAAGTAACTTATTTTTCTGCCATATCTCTTGCACCAGCTCTGGGGCTAGTCTAAGTTCTTATCAGTAATAATGACAGTCTCATATATTATTATTATTATTATTATTATTATTATTATTATTATTATTATTATTATCTTTTATTTAAAAGGTGCGAAAAGATTTCTGCAGCGCCATCTCCATCACTGTGCAATGAATTGGAGCTACGGCATTGACCTGCATTGTGATGTCGTCCCATATCCTATCTTTGGCTGAGAGCTGCTGAGTGGTGCAGTGTAGCTTCTCTACCACCAGCTGGACCAGGAAAACAGCTGAAACATCTGTAGTGCTGTCAGCCTAGACAGGAAGTAGCAAGATATAGTGGACCAAACAGTATGTTTTGACCCTGATTTCACTGTTACAAGCAATAGGCTTTTCCTCCCGAAGTAGAGGGTCCCCTCCCATAATGACAACCAATCCCAGAGCAGTCAGTACAGGGCTGAATTTGCTAGGGCGATAGAGTACTCCACCCCCCCCACCTAGTGGTACTCACCCCTGTGCTGAAAGCACTATAGCCCTTCCCACGCCCCTGAGCAGTGTGCGTGGGGTAATAATAGTAATAATAATATTAATAATATATTAAAGTATTTTGTTCCTGGTGCACTAGAATGGCCAGGCTGACATTAAATAGTACTATTACTACAAGCACAAGCTTACTCCACAGCTGCAAGGCCATGCTGGGACTTATAGTGTCCCAAAGAAACATGTAAATACAACACAGACACAAGTGTAAAAATAATTTTTAATCCCATAAATTATAAATTACACACACATTATTGGTCACTTACATCTGTAATACATTGTGTGAATAAAATAAAACCAAAACCCTGATACATGATGAAAAATCAACTGCTAAGAATCCTCCTGCAAAGTAAACTCAAGCATTCCTATTTCTAACAATAACAATGCCTAGCATACTGTAACATACATGAGCTGTACATGGCATGATTCTGTGGTCAGACACCATTTTATTCCGCGCCAATTTTGCATGACGTAAACGGCTTATGAGCAAATTCATCTAGCTACATATCTTGAGATCCTTTCTTTGATGAATTTGGAAGTGTGTGTGTCATATATACACATGCAAGTTGCAATTTATTTCCTTTACAATGTTCCTAACAGGTTGTTGAGTTGAGATTTGTCCCAGGGCTAGAACTTGCTAGTCTTCCCCTGCTCATATATGTACAGAAACTGCAATTTAATTGTGTTTATTTGGTTCCATGCATTAATTATGTTTACCAAAGCTTATTATTATTATAATTATTATTATTATTATCATTATTATTATTATTGTTATTATCCTTTACTTATAAGCTTCCACAAGGTTTCTGCAGTGCTCTATAAAATACAAACAGTGGACTAAACAGGGTATAACATCACATAACTAAAACGAGTAATACCAAAACTCCAGGAGCTCCAAGCATAGCTAGTATAGTGAAGTTGGAGCAGAAAGAAAGGTATAGAGAAAGGAGGAAGGAAGGCACTGCTCATAAGAGCTTACAACCTAAAGGAAGGGCAAACAGCAGGCACAAGGGGGAGTCAGTGGAGAAGATCAAGCACAAGAGAAGCACATAACAGGACAGGGGAAGAGAGAGGTAAGGAGCTTAGCATGGGGAGATGGTTAGGTGGATGAATGATAGGCATTGAGGGACAGGTGAGTTTTAAGTGGCCATTTGAAGGTGCACAGACTAGGAGAGTGTCAGATAGGATTAGGGAAGTCATTCTATTGGAGGCAGGCAGCCCAAAAGAAATCTTTCATATGGGAGTGAGATATGGTGATCAGAGTGGAAGCGAGACAACTGACTGATTGCATGGAACTAAAGGGGGTGTGAATGAAGAGGAGGTTGGAGATATATGGGGCAGTGGAGTGGAAGAGGGCCTTTTAGATGAGGGCGATGAGTTTGAAGAGGATTCTGTAGGGCAAAGGAAGCCAATGTGAAGTAAGGCAGATAGTGGAGGCAGAGGAAGAGCGGCATGAAGGAAGATAAATCTAGCAGCCACATTAAGTATAGAACGAAAGGGGAGCAAGGTAAGAGTGGGGAAGCTGTGAAGGAGAAGGGGCCTGATTCATTAAGGATCTTAACTTAAGAAACTTCTTATTTCAGTCTCCTGGACAAAACCATGTTACAATGCAAGGGATGCAAATTAGTATTCTGTTTTGCACATAAGTTAAATACTGACTGTTTTTTCATGTACCTGCTGCTGAACTGCTACCTAATATTCCATCTTCTGTTATTCACGCTGGGTTGACCCAAGACTTTGGTATAACGGTTATTCATTTTCAAAAGTTGATTTTCTCAGAAACCCCTGCAAATTGCTTGTTTGCTCCAGTACAACTTAAAAAAGCTGTTCTCTCTGAAACTCATGAATACAATACCGCCGGACATCCTGGTATCTCCAAAACTGTGGAGATTCTTTTATGTTCAATCTGGTGGCATTCCCTGCCTCAGATGTCAGGGACTTTGTTCTGTACTGTGAAAGATGTGCAAAAAAACAAAGTTCCCAGAAACTGCCCTTCAGTTCAGCTCATACCATTGTCTATCCCTACGAGACTCTGGACACACCTCTCTATGGATTTTATCATGGACCTACCATCTTCAGCAGGGCACAACACTATATGGGTGGTTTTATTTCCTTGACTAGATTTGCTAGTGCACAGGGTCTAGCATCATTGTTTGTTCAGCATGTCTTCTGTCTTCACAGAGATATTGACTCAGATTGTGACTGTCAGTTTGTTGCTCAATTTTGTAAATCCTTTTGTGCACTTCTCGGGATTACGATCAGTCTTTCATTAGCATATCATCCACAGTCCAATTTACAGGCTGAAAGGGTTAATCAGTCCTTGGAACAACTTCTATGGATGTATAACTCCATAGAAGTGAATTCCACGCCAATTGGTCATCCTTACTACCATGGGCAGAGTTGCATATAATAATTTGTGTCTTTAACTCCACTCGCAACTCTCTCTTCTTCTGCAATTTTGGGTTTCAACCTAGATCAAACTCCTTGTCTTCTCTAAACCCTTCTGGTTTTCCAGAGATACGCTCTATGGCTTCTAGTCTCAGGGTAATATAGAAAAAAGATCAATCTGCCTTGATGCGGGTCTCATTCCATTCCAAAGTGTTTGCAGACTGTCACCATATAGCTTGCGCCTTTAAAGTAAGTCAGAAGGTCTGCCTCTGCACTGGCACAATTAGCTCACACAACCCTGTAAAAAAACTCTGGCTTAGGATCATTGGATCCTTCTCCATCATCAAACAAGTTAATCCTGTTGCTTTGAGGCTGAAACTTCCACGTTCACTGAAGATTCCAAACAAGTTTCACTGTTCTCTTCTCAAGCCCGCTATCTATTCCAGCAAGTGTCGGCACCATCAAACACAGAGTGCTGAATTGGTCAACAGGGATGGACGCCAGGAATTTCGAATAGAAAAATTCTTGATTCTAAGACAGTCCAAGAACAAATCTATTTCCTGGTGAAGTGGAAGGATTGTGACCCGGAAGATATGTTTCTGGCTTCCGCAGAAGCATCTACATGCTGGCAAACTTATCAAGAAGTTCGTCAAACAATTTCCAGGAAACCAGGGTGTCAGGGTTCCTTGACCCCTCCTCGAGGGGAGATACTGTTGCGAGCAGTGGTTCATGTCCAACTGTTCTCACCTGCGTCCTGGCTGTCATGAGAACTGCTGGGATGTCACTTTTGGTATCACTGTCCCTGCCGTCACAATGCAACTTCCAGGACGCCTGTGCAGTCATTGCAGCATCCCGGCATCTGTGGCAGCCAGGCACGTGCACAAACTAGTATAATTAATTAAGCACATTCTGGAGGGTCAATTAATACCATCTGAGCCCAACAGGGCTTAGCCTCTTGGCCGCTTATAGTATCTGTGTGCTGCACAATTGCTGACCAGCTCTGTCCTGTTCTATCCTATGAATACTCTGCATTTGATCTGATTCCTGTTGTGACCTTTGGCTTTGACTTTGACCCTGCTTGAATGCTGATTGCCCTTGACCACTGCCTGTTTACTGTATTACCCCTGTTTGCTACCTGCCCTGACCTCTGGCCTGCTTCCTGGCTATCCTGCCCGCTATGGAGACCAAGACCATTGGACTGTCTTTGGTACCTGCCCTCTGTACTCTGGTTATCCTCCATCCTGAGCAATGGTTATTCTGATAAGCTTTTACTTCCCTAGAGCTAAGTCCTGGGGACACCCGAGTACCTCCAAACAAGTTAAGTTATTAGCCTGGTTCTAAAAGCTTATCAAGTAGCCATTAGCCTACCATAGATCTTGACTTTCAGCTTTTTGTGATCTTCTTTTGCTTCACTTATGTTCTTCTCCTCTTCTATTTACTGCTACCATTTGCAATAGTAGACAATGTCCTTCCTGACTAGCTGTAGTAAGCCCCAGATGATAACTGACACTATAAGGACAGCTGTTATTTCTGACTACCTGCTATGATTTCTTGAGTTTCGTGTTGTCACATGTAGTAGTGCAACCTGGAAGCACCAACACAAAGAATGATATAGAGAGTTACAATCACACATCTGAGTATTTTGACCACTTTTCTCCAAAAGAAAGCTTAATATCCTGCTTACTTGTTTTGGAAACTAAACCTAGGTCACTCAGGCCAAACAGGCAAATGGGTATCTAGGCTATTATTATTGCATGTTACACCTTAATGCTGCTGCTGCTACTAATATACCTATTTTTTTTATTTAAAACATATTGATGGTCTTCACTGCCCCATAGAGTCTGGTACAACATACAACTGCACACAATTAGTTTACACCACACAGAGCAATCCAATGAACCCTCCTTGAGATGATTATGAATAAATTAAAATATACTCAGAGGCTGGCACTCACACATTAACAATCATAAATTCAATGAGAAAAAAGGGAGAGGAAAAATGTGTATCACTGAGGCACTCCTTGGCTAAATACATTTTAAATTTAAAAATGTCAATCTTTATTTATACGCATTAAAATACTTTTGAATGGAAACTCTTTATTGATATTCAGACTTATATTGAAATAATTAAAAATTGATGAATGCATATGAACTGAAAATTTTTATAGTAACAGTTAAAATGGCTGAAAAGAACTTCCAACCATGTCTTTGTCGCAGATTATTGGTGTATATCACATGAATTCATGAACCAATAATCTTCTGCTAGGTTATAATAATGCTATAACATAATTGAAAACCACCAATAAAGTATTTATTGATATGTATTACATTTTTATGTATGAATTTATTGTATCTGTTTCATTGGTTGTCATAGACAGATAATCAGCAAATACAAGTAATAGGTCAGGGAGAGTAATATCTATATGGATAGACCATTGATAATATTCTATTTGTGTTTTTCTTTTCTCTTTTATCTCAGTAGCCCTATGTTACAACAAGAGCCACTCCTGTATTCAAAAGACATACTTTTCTCTCTTATCTCAGTGGCTCTATGTTCCACTATGCGCTACTACTGTTTGCAATAAACATAGGGATAAAAATCTCATCACACCCCCATATATTCTATCTAACATCTGGTACTAACAATGCTCTAAATTTAGAAACAGATCGGTTTGCCTGTATGTTTGATTTCCCGCGAAAGAGACACACTGGGTCCAAGGAGTCCTATCGCTGACCTAACTACATTCATTTTCTCATTATTAAGCTATAGTATACATTTAAGACGCAGAATGACAGCGTTAGTGGTTAGAAGTCAATGCGCGTTTCACTATAGGCTTAATCGTAGCAAACTGAGGGCAGGCTCTGATAGGCCTTATTTAGTAGACAAATCAGCAGTAGTAAAGTGAAAGTGAAATTCATTTCACTTTCCCTCAATTACTACTGCTGATCGGGACTGAGAACCATTGTATGGATTGTGACATTAAGGACTTTCTATGGAATTTTATCCACTTTATTGAGGATAGCCTGTGTAAGCCTCTCTCATTGTGGATACACATTAGCATTTTTATGATGTTTTAATTTAAACTGCCGTGCTGTCTCCAGCTGATTTTTTTTTATTGCTTTTTAGTTTCCTTGTATTTTGGTTAAATTAAATCCATCTTTTATTCATATAATTTTGCACAATTTATGTCATACAATACCTTTATATCCATTATCGATATTTCAACTATCATTTAACCAATTAGTGAACCCTAGGTAATTGAGCGCATACAGTGGTCATATAAGTTTTGTTTATTATACAGGAAGGGATTCCTGAGTATTGCTGCTCTTTCCGGATAGGAGTTGAGCGCAGTTAGTTTTTCTGTTTTATATATGTTATATAGTAGAAACCCCGCCTTCCTCTGAGATGTCATAGGTAGTAAAGTGTATTGGAAACATGTCATGTGATAATTCTGTTAAAGCGTCTGTGATCATGTGACAATTCTATTGAAGCGTCTATACCTCCTCTAGACATTCTATTGATTCCCACACACAGGAATCTCCACCACTATTGTTTAGATGACCAAGACTATTAATGTGTATTGAATTTAATACTATTCAAAATGTTATATTTATGGAGCCCATCTATTATTTGGAAAATTGCCTTGGGGTAGAGACAATACATAATAGGTCACAAAGGTAAATAACCCACAGTGTGGAAAATTACTGTATGAAAAAATCTTTACAGAGAAAATTAATAAGTGAAATAAGGAATATAATTTTTGTTTAAATTAGAACAGATTAAAAGGAAATAATGTGAAATATAAGGACAGGATTTCAAAAAGGGTGCTGACATTATATATAAGTTGATGTGAAAAAAGTTGAGGGATGATAACATCCAAAGTGAATTTAAGGTGATAAATAACTAGAAAAAAACAAAACATAAAAAATGGGTGAGATTAAGTGAAATAACATTAAGGTAAACCTGCAATAAATATAAGGATCTATTTGTTGGGATTAATTTGTTTGTAAAAAAATTAAGTGAAACAATTGCATGGAAATAAAACACATATAACATAAATAAACCATAGTACCTTAAATAATCAGCTGATATTAAATTCTGGAAAAAGTACAGTATAGTTGAGATGTAAAATTAAACCTAACTACATTATTTTTTTATCTACTAACAAATAAAAGCATTAAGGAGATTATGGTTTGTTTTTTTTACATGCATTGGCAAAAAATATAATATATTCAAAACATGCTTAATTTCCTTATAGATGGAAAAAACAATTTAATGATGCTTCACTGGAAAGTCCGGATTTATAATCATAAATAGCTCTTCCTCTCTCACTCCAACTTCCTGAAACATTTCTGTACGATTTCATCGAAGCAGTCCTGAGTTTCACATGCTAAAAATACATTAGCAAACTTTTTAGCACAAATGAGACCTGGAAATTATTTTATATCAGCAGATATTTGTAGATGTTCCTCACTCCATGGATGATGATGATGATACCATTTAGACTAAAAGTAGCAACAATTGATTAATGTCATACACATTGTATATCCTAGTAATTCTGCCAGCTTGTGGATTTTTGTCATTGAATAGAAGACTTTTCTATTACATATAGATGAAAGTGTACTACATTTTTGAAATGTAAATGCCTAAATTCGTAACAAGTCTTGGGGGCACTTAAGATACCAGGTCAAGAGAAGAAAAAAGTATTTCAATAGAAAGCACTTATTGACTAAAAACGTAAAAAATAAATATGTATTGGAAAGCATAAAAAACAATCCACCTCTCTCTCATGTGAGGCAAAATATAAGAACAAAACAAGTGAAGAGTGCTATATTTGTGAATAAACAGGTAAAATTAACAAAAACAAAACTATGAGCCATCTGTTTCACCGATGGAAATATTTAACTTAGATAAGTATTGCACAATGATTCAGTAATTTCAAAAAGTACCTTGAGACAGCCCTCTAAATAGTGTATTGGATAAAGCAAACACAAATGGCAGAGTAAGGTAGCTGCAATTAGTTTAGATAATTGCATACATAATTTTATTATTTAAAAACATGTACATAAAAAGGCACACATAAAAAATCATCTTAATTAGACAACACATCTAATAGGTTCTCTATAGTTTCTACCATTAAATTAATGCCCACTAAGTTCTAATAACCAAACCCTCTCCTGTCTGGGAATAGCAATTGTGATTGGAGGCTTCTGTAGTATATACAGCCTGAGACATTAGTGTGACTCTCTGTATGCTATTGAAGTGTTAAACTGTAGTAGACGTGATATAAATAGCCCAAAGTAACGTCTGTAAGGATGTGATTAAACAATAATATTTTCAGGTAAGAGTATGGAAGTAGTGAGTTTATGATAACATTTTTAATATGCTCTATTTCAAGTTTGGTATTGTTGGTAGGAAGATGGAATCAGTCACTTGGAGTGGACATGTGGAAATTATTTAAGTTGTATGAGTTGCTTGTAACAATTGCTGCTTGGGCAAGCTGTCACAGCACCTGCATTTTATAAATAAATAAAATGCAGAACATAAGATTTCTAGCCCTGTAGTGGATGGAGAGGGGTGGAGGTCAGTGGAATACCAGCATGAACCCTCAGGAACTTTTCTCAAAGGGTTTGTATGTGTGTCTGAAAGTTTTAAAGTAATTCCCCACCATTGCTGAATATAAATGTGTTTTCTCTATGTACAATCTGTGACATAAAGTAGTGATCAACAGCTTCGAAAAATAAATAGTAGATATAATGTGCATGGTGTGTTGTGGATTATTTGAAAGCTAACAGATCCACCTGAAACAGTTTATAGCTGTCAGCATCAGTACCAAGAACATGAATCTCATATTGTTGCAATATGTGACCCTGGTTTCTAGATACATGTGTTGCACATAAGGAAAGTACATTGGAAATATCTGAATGGAACGGGTATATTGCAAGCATTCTATGAAGCGGAAGACAATAGCTCTGCTCAAAAAGTTCAGCTAGCTGTGCTGAATAATATTTACAATTGAACCACTGCAAAATTGTTAATATTATTAATATTAATTAATATTGTCTATTTTTTTTCATATGACAGAATATTTCTTGCTAGTTTATTGCTAGAGATGAAGTTGTTATTTAATTTCGCAGTGTAAAAAGTCCTTGCAGAGGTGCAATGTTCTGACAATTTAATCTTCAAGTTCTGCTTTTGCTTCATATCATGGAAAGGCAATTCTACACTCAATTTGTGAATTATCCATTTCATGGAATTTATAATCTATAATGCTGGTAGGGGAACAGTGTGAATTGATTATGCTCTTAGGTGTGGTTGGGGTATAATAAGGAAGAAGTCTGGGCAGAGCAAAAATAATAGTGGAATCTGAAGGGGAGCAAAAATGATAGGGGGAATTTCGCTCAATTCTGCCAGAGAAATGCAGAATACAACATCCTTTGAATTGATCTTGTTTAATAAAATAAAACTACAAATTGCTCAAGCAATACATTAACATCCTAATGTTAGAGCTAAAACAAATGCTGATAGATGGATCTAATATACCCCTGGAAAGCTGATGAATATGTTTGATTGGTGGATTATTAGCTAGCCATGTAATCGCGAACAATGACATATATTTAGAAATGTAATTTACCTTCAATTATGTACAGTTGTGTGATGACAATTATTTATTGTGCTTCAAGTTATTTTTATTTAACCCTATATCCTAGTTATATTCATCTAGTGATGAATGCGGCTAAATGCACCACCAGTAAAATGCTTGTTATTTATGAACCCTTTGAATTGGTGCTGAAGACTGGTACATAACTTTGAGGTTATCTAAAAATTAGAAAAATCTATTAACACATGTAAGCACCCTATTTAGCGCTACATAACCTGACAAGAGATATACAGCAGGGCCATCTTTTCCATTGGGCACGATGGGCAGCTGCCCGGGGGCCCCACGGGCAAGGGGGCCCCATAGGCACGGCTTGTAATGAGAATAAATAATCCTGCAAAAGAAAAAAACCTGCAAAAAAGACCTTCAAGGGTCACTGAGCAAGTACATCTATCTATCTCTATCTCTATATATCTATATCTATATCTGTATCTGTATACATCTATATATCTATATCTATATCTAGGGGCCCCGGTGCACTGCTTTGCCCGGGGCCCATAATGTTGTTACGATCGCCCTGATATACAGCACTCCCTTATAATACACTTATGTATTATTAAGTAGTCCACTGCACTACCAGCTGAGATTATACTAGGAATTGGAAACTCAGTTATTGTACCTCTGCTGGGTGAAGCTGGGGTGCGGATATGAGGTGCAGTCACATTTCGGGCTGAGTGGGCAGCAACAACTTAGGCTGTGTGAGCTGCCTAGAAAAAGATTCCCCTTGGCTGCCCTGGGGGGGAAGAAGTATTCATAATTGAAGAGTGACAAAAGAGGAAAAAAAAGCTTATTCTTTGAAATGTACAGCAAAAGTTACAGGCCTCCGATTGATTGGGACATATTGCTATTGATATGTTGGAGAGCAATCTGACATGCTCTGATTGTGGTTATAAAATCTACTTCATTGTAAATGCATATTTGTTTTACTACATATCTAGCTAAAGCAATAATGTGATCTATTGGGAGTTCACCATTCCTATTCACCATTGTTTTAATTAGATTTATTACAGTCTGGCATAGGGTTATTAAATAAATAAGAAAAATAAACATACGTATTCTTCTTTATTAAGGGACTCTGCCAGTTTATGATAACTAAAACAATTCACTAAGCTCCCAACCCAAACACTGGTTTACTGAGTTAAAAATAAAAAATAATGTTAATTTATTAACTATCATTAAACTAATGCTATTAATCAACTGCCCTCACATATGTCTAAGAATATAATAATCCCTCTTTTTAAAATTTGAGCTCTGATGTGCAGGGTTCTCTACCCTATATCTCATCTCTGACCCTCTGTTTTGTGTTTGCCCGATTTCCATTCTCCTCTCCTTCCCTGTCTTTTCCACAGGAAAAGTGCCTGAAGACCGTGATAACCGTAAACTAGGTGAAATAAAACTAGTGCAATTAAACATGTGTGCTTCTAGAGAAAAAGGAAATATGTGATTCCCAATATGAGTGGGTACGAGGCCTTAGGGGAAAAGGCAGCCCCCTGCCTGTCTGTGAGAAAATAGAAAGAATAATAAAGTACATATGAATTAAACAACCTAAATGGCTGCATCTGTAACAGTGCAGTGGAGAAGTGATCATAAAAATTTATGAAAAAACATTTGCTACTAGGCAAAAGCATCTTAACAACAAAGCATGACATTGTATAAACAAGGGGAAAGATATGTATTTGACGCTTACCTAAAAGGAGGGTCAGAAATGCAATTCACAAGGGTTATTGTGCAGTAGAGCTCTGGAAATCCCCTCCAGTGTCTTGTCTAAGGCGTGAAAGGTTGACCCGGTGGATCGAGACATTCCCCTTCTTTTGTGTGCAAATTGACTCTTGTTGGCCTTCCACTTCGACTATCAGGTGGAAAGGAAACCCCCATTGATATTTGTATATATTGTCTCTAATAATACGGGTCACTTCCCTGAAATCAGTGCGTTTAGCAATCTTGAAGACGCAAGATCTCTGAACACCTGAATGCAGCAACCGTCGAAGAATATATAAGAAGAGTTCCTAACCGCAGAGGAGATGATGTCCTTAGTCTTAAAGGATAATAAACGCAGGATCACTTCACAGGGAGGATCAGTTTACTTCGGGCGAGGTATCAGAGGCCGGTGTACCCGCTTTTTCTATATTAGATGGTTAGATAGTGTAGTGTCCAATGAACAGAAGAATTTACTCACACATTCTTCTAATTTTTTTAGTTCAACTGATTCAGGAATGTTACGTAAGCGAAGATTGTTACAGCGTTCTCTATTTTACAAATCCTCCAATTTCTCTTTCAGAAAATCATTTTCCTTTAATAAATAGTCCAAGTCCTGGGATGTTTCATTTTGGAATTTTTGAGAACTGTAGTTCTTTTGGATATTGTGATCATTTCTGATTTGAGTTCTCCTATTGCATTTTGAAGGTCTGCAGAGAAGGAGTTAGTGTGGTCTACAATTAGGTTGTGTAATTCGGCAAATTTGGCTTTAGTGGAATGGACCGTAGTTCTTGGAGGGTCTGAGTCACTTTGGGCCCCTTGGGTGGAGTGGGGAGATAAAGAGGTAGTTGTTTTGTCTTGACGAGAGAAGTGCTGCGTAATTTTGCCAACCGTACCCCAGCAACCTCTGCCAGCGGGTTTATTCCTGTTGTGGACAATGCCTGGTTGTCAAGTATTGATTATGTAGCAGACAGGCGGGGTCTGGATGAGCTAAGTGGACATTAGAGTCTGCAGTATGTTAAGTGGAAGAAAAGAGTGCTGTAGGTGACCTGCTGCTAAATTCACATATGGGAGCTTCCGCGGGCTTGAGAAGCTCTATTTTCTAAGATCGTTCAGTATTATTATCATAGTTTGGTAAGGCACCTCAGTGCTTCACAGCGCCGTACAGTAGGGAAGAAAAAAACATACGTAAAACAAGAACAGACAAGGCAGACAAAATGAATGGAGACATCACAACAAAGGATATAGAGGACCCTGCTTTCATTCTTAAGGGAAGAGGGCACAGTTGAAACAAGAGGAGCGAGTGTGGCTCAGAGTGGAGATTGGAATAGTTGTGAGGATGCATTAGTGTGAATAGTGTTATCGAGGATAAGGTGACTTCTAAAAAAGAAATGGGTTTTCAAAGAGAATCTAAGGATTTGAAGGCTGTGGAAAAGTCTGATTGAGCATGGTAGGGAATTTCATAACTGGGGAGCAGCACGGGAGAAATCTTGCAGATGGTAGTGAGAGGTCGTTATCAGAGACAAGACAAGGTGCAGGTCCAAGGTAGATCTAAGAGGGCTGGAGGGAGAGTATTTTAGTATGAGATTTCAGATGTATGCAGGGGTATTGTTGTTGAGGGTCATTTCACCAGGTAGGTAAGGGTGAGTAATTTGAATTTGACTCTGGAGGACACAGGGAGCCAGTGTAGGGATTTGAAAAGTGGCGTAGGTGATGTGGAGCAGCGAGAGAGGAAGATCAGTCTTGCAGCAGCATTTAGGATGGATTGAAGTGTGGATATATGGGTGTCAGGAATGCCAGAGAGCAGGAAGTTGCAATTGTCAAGACAGGAGATGATGAGAGAATGGATAAGAGTATTGGTAGCATGTTGAGTAGGAAAAGGACGTATTCTGGCAATGTTTTTAAGGTGCAGTCGACAGGACTGGGAGAGAGTCTGGATGTGAGGAATAAAGCAGAAGGCGGAGTCAAGTGTGACACCAAGGCAGCAGGCTTGTGAGACTGAGGAAATTGTGGTGCAATTAACAGTGAGATTTGAGGGCAGGTGGTGACTCTGGCAGGAGGAAAGATAATAAGTTCTGTTTTGGACATGTTGAGCTTTAGGTAGTGTTGTGACATCCATGTGGATATAGCAGAAATACAGTTGGTTACACGAGATAATATAGAAGGAGAGAGTTCAGGGAAGAGATATAGATTTGGGTGTCATCAGCGTAGAGGTGGTATTGGAGGGCAAATGAGTAAGTTAGTGCCCCAAGAGAAGAGGTGTACAATGAAAAAGTAAATGGCCAAAAACAGAGCCTTGTGGAACCCCAACAGATAGTGGGAATGGAGGGGAGGATGTGCCAGAGTTAGAAACACTAAAGGAGCGGTTCGATAGGTATGATGAAAAATTACCTCCCAAGGTAGTATGGAAGTGCAGGGGACAAATTAACACTCAAAGACCGAAGTGGACACTGAAGCGAAAAGCCAACAGCAGTCCATTTTTGGTATTTGTATTAACTGTGTCAGCTCAGGTGCATAGACTACAAAAGCCAGATCTATACTTGCTGTTAGTGTCAGGTGATGTCTGAGTCCTCGGGCATTGTGTTGCTGGGCAGAAAGCAAGCGCTGACCAAATCTTGCTCTTCAGATGATATAGGCAGAATTCCTCCCAGGCTCAGGAGTCCTCACACAATCCATAGCACTTTGGACCCAATGGAGCATTTCCCCGAACTGGGGATAAGGATGATCCCAGTGAGGCAAGATGACCCCACGATACTAGGTGTGTTGCAGTCAGCCGGGAAGCTCCGCCCCCATGGGAACTGAAGCATCAAAGGTTTTTACAGCACCACACTCCGGGGCTGTAGAACCGGAAGTAGGCCTCTTACCTCGACCACGTCGCGGACCAGAGCAGAATTCGGCCCGGAGCACTGGTGCAGGTCGAATATGTCAGGATAGGTGCTCGATCAGTCAAACAGCTCTGGCCAGGTGAGTGAGGCAGGGAGGGCACCAGGTCATGCCGGGACAGATCAGGCTCGGGAGATGTAGGCAGCCAGCGTCAGCGGAGAGTTCTTCTCCCGAGGTCGGGATCCCCAAGGAGATGCACACTGGGTACGAATCCAGGTGGAGACGGTGGGAGCGAGCAGCGCTGGGTAGGCCACAATCAGACCTGCACAGCAGATTTGCAGACATGATTCATCTCAGTAACAGCCGGATGCCCACAACTTCCCCTGACTGGTGAGGGTGGGCTTGGGCTTGAAATAAGACAGGAATCTGTAGAATTCACTTATATATGAGACTCGTTGAATGACACATTCCCAGAATGCGTCCATTCAGCATGGGCCCCAAGCCACGCCCCCTGTCCTTGTCTTTTCTTATACTGAATTGTTTTTGTATGCCATGAGATTTGTTCTGTTAATTGCATTTGTGCATTTTTTTATTCTGCTTATCTGTACCCATTTTTCACATATGTATTTATTTATGTAAACTTGTAATCTTGTTGTATGTTCTAACACTCTATGGTGCTGCAGAAGACTTGTGAAGAAGAAGAAAGAAGAAGAAAAGAAAAAAAATACCTACCAACTCAATGGTTTAGGGCATGGAAAGTGTTCCCTTATATCTTAGGTTTTGTAGTTCAACCTTGTTTCTTTCTAATTGTTTATTTTCTTAGAACTAATTCCCAATATTCATAAATTAACCAAGTGGAGTTACGTTCATATATTTATTTAGTTCATTTAAAATTTAAAAAGAAACCTTAGGTCCCATGGGAATACCTTTTTTATTTTAAAATGATTGACACTGTATGTTTTTCTCAGAAATGTTTACAGAATGCAAACCAAGCAGGAATACAAAGATACTATTCTTAGTTCCACTTAAAACTGAATAAAATCCATACAGATAGAACAGAATAGTTAGAAAGCTTTCTTAAGGAAAAAGTTTTATGCAAATTTGATATGACTATTGAGTGAAATATATTTCTTCTGCAATAATTGTATAATTTTATGATACACACCATTTGCCCTGATCCTTAAATATTTAATTAGGTAAACATTGTTTAATTGGTACATTCTGATGCCTGACTATACAGATTGTATACTTTCAACTTCATTTGAAGTCCTTCTCTTATGCTTTGGGAATGGCCTGCAGCATCCAAGTCCAAGGATCTGAAATGTTTGTTGAAAAAAGAAAGTCGTTTTATAGTACTTCATCCTGGGGCTCTTGTAATGTTGCATCATACCAAAAGTAGATATTTTAGTTTGTCCCAGTTCTATTAATGTGAACAGCATTAGGGAATGAAAGATATGCCCTGACAATGGTTTACCCAAACCAGATCCCATCCAGATCCACTTAGTCACTTCCACATTACAACAAAGTCATGCCTACTTTCCAATAAACCACAATCTTTTTGGAATCTAAGAATCAAGGCAGTTTTACCAAAGTTATGGCTATTGGGAAGTATGTAGACATTGTGTGTCAGTCTGTGATTCTAATTTAAAGTATCTTTCAGCTTTGATCTGTGTATTATGGGATCTGTGTGTCTTCGAATTTAAAGATTGCGACATCTGTATATTTGAAAAAAATAAATGAAAATGTATGTAGAATAAGAATAATTAAATCTAATCATGTACATTTTTATTTAAGTTACTCTATATATTAGACTTTACATTGGAGTTATGAAAGTATTTGACTATAACTGCATTCAGACCCTATTTTCAGCAATCTTAATGGGTGTGGCCTGTCAAGACATGAGTATGGTCTTCTCCAATACGGAAGAGGTTTGGGCAGATTGGGTGTAGTTTAGGTGAATAGGAGGTTAGTTCTGATTTGTCTTAATTCTTCAAATGTGAGTCTTATTGGGTATGCTTGTTTTTTGGGTCAAGGAAGCGTTTGATATATTCTAAAATTCTTATCATTTGCATGGTTCACAAAGTGTAAATTAACTCATATATTATCAAATATATCATTGTCATATGTATAGAATGATGTATATAATTATACATATTAAATGTAATTTTTTTATATCAGCAC
The DNA here is from genome assembly GCF_038048845.1 of Mixophyes fleayi. Lineage (NCBI taxonomy): Eukaryota > Metazoa > Chordata > Amphibia > Anura > Limnodynastidae > Mixophyes > Mixophyes fleayi. Next base: position 307,121,812 of record NC_134403.1, on the reverse strand, counting down.
TTTAAGGTTGATAAGAAAGATAAATTCCTAATAAGGACTATTACTAATGAACAATATAATCCTTATTGTAGGTCTATGAACCCACATAAAAAAACCACTTTTATATAGTTACTATAAAACACTTACTGTCCTTTTTGTATAAAATTGCTCACTGACAAATACACAGACCTTTCTAAAAATTAAGTTCAGCAGTTAACTAAGTATTATACAGTATTTAATATATAGAATTACGGCGTTCAGCTTTTGGCTCTCTAGTCATTTCCTCCAAAATCAATTCAATTAAGCCAAAACAAAACAATATCCAAAAAAGCATATTAATAGATTTTTTTACAGAAGAAATTGTATCATTAAATGAGCTTTGTGTCATGAACAAAACTGCCAAGAGTCTGTTTCAGTTTACAAAGAGGCTTACTCATTGATATGCATTCATAACAGCAACATTTTTTAGCATATATATTAATCAATGTCAGTTACTCTTGAAAAAATCCATCAGTGTATATCATGAATCATCGTGATCACACATTTATTCAAATAGCCGATGGCTAATAAACAAAAGAAATTAAAATAAAAATGTGCAGAATGTCAAGCAGATCAATGCTAACTTATTTGTGTATACTCAAAACATTATTCTTACGTTCCCCAGGCTATTACAGATTTATTCTTTCAATGTGATGTTGTAGCAATTAAAAATCAATTGTTCAACACAAGAGAAATGCAACAACCTGTCACATGACTAAACATCCGCGTAATAATTTTAAGAGGAACTCGTGATAACTGTTTTATAGTGAGGATTGCCTCTAGGATTACCACTTTTTGTAGTGTTTTTTATGTTACGTAAACAATTATATAGATATGTAAAAAAAATGTAAATAATAATGATAAAAAATAATTATTTGACTCATAAATTATGTTTATTCATGTGTTTATAGCTAGAAATACACTTCAACTAACATATTGACATTTTGGTAGGTTAATATGTGTTTTTCTCAAAAGGTATAGAAGACAGGAAATTAGAAAATTATACATTTCACAGTTGGTGAAATCTATGTTGCTGTAATGTAAGAAGTACCTTGTAAGATTTGCTCTATAATAAAGACATCTTCTTTAAGTTCAACACATCTGTACCATGCTATGAATTATAGTTTGCTTATAAATATCATTTAAAAAATATATTTGCTGTTTTATGCTAAAGTGGTCGTGACATTTTTAAAAAATGGACATTGATAGCACATTGAGGTAAATCTAATTACAATGTAAAGTTTGTATTACACATGTGGTTCTTGAGAAATGAGAAATAAATATGTTATTTACAGTGACTAAAATATGTTAACAAGAGTGGATTTTAGTGATTTTTTTTCTTTTTTTTATTGAATCATATTTCCAATGCACTTGCTGATTGCCAAGCACTGAGCTAGTCCTATTTAATTATGTGTTTATGAATTTAAGGGGCTATTAAAGTTAAGCAACAACAATACTTTGGCATTCCTAGCAGTATTCTATTATTTCTAAGAAAAATGTATTAACTGGAGAATTGTTTCAATGGACTCCCAGGATATTTAATTTTTCTTTGATAGAACATCAAGCTTTTATAATTACATTCCTGTATTTCTATAATATCAATATATACTTTATATTACATTTTCAGGTCGATTCATTGCTGACCTTTTATTCAACTAAAAGGTTCATTCAATGTTACTCACTTAATTGTATATCTACACACATATATATCAAATTAAATACACAATGATTCCTATTATTACTATTATTGTTATCATTATTATTATTATTATTATTATTAATATTAATTTATTTAGGCACAATGAAAAGTCCTCAGTGCTGTACAGTGGAAGGTAGAATAATCAACAATGAACTAGCACTGAAGTGCATAGACTAGAGCATGGGATCAGAACAAGCTGGGAGCAGATGAGTATGAAAGAGACATGTAAGCAGGACAAAAAAAACAATAGTAGTCAGTGCTTGTCCTTAATAATGCATATATGTGTGCATCTAGAATAATTAAAACTTGAGGTATTGGTTTATATTTTAATCAAAACATTTAAGTCTGCATCCGAACGTCAAAGGTACCTTAAGTATTCAGGCCATACACTGACCTCTATGCTTCAAACACCATTACATAGCAGTTGAAATTAGATGTACTAACTTCCCAAATATAGATGCAATCATCTAGCAAGGGTTTGCTTATGAGCCATACCCAAAAAGGCATTTTATAGGACGCAGGAGCATAGGCACGATGCATATGTAGAGACCAGTTTGAATGTGCTTCATAAGGGTGGATAGCTGGACAGGAAATGATTAAGAGGAAGACAAGGGGAAAGAGGGCTCTGCCTGCCAGAGCTTATATTTTAGAAGAGGTGCTGACAAGTTTGCAGTGAATGGTAGAGTAGTTGAAGGATGGTAGTAGGGGTTGAGTTAAGAGGGGGATCTGGTAGATTTTGATGAAGAAATTAACTTTTAGGGATCGTTTGAAGCCTTGGAGGCTGGAGACTGGTGGAAATTCTGATTTGGTGTGGGAGTGAGTTCCAGAGTGGGAATGAGGCAGCATGGGAAAAGTACCTAATCAGGCAGTGTGTCCAATAACATTCCTAAAAAATCCTATGACACTGCAAGGGTTTCATAGGTGGCTATGATTTCTGACAGCTTGTTTATACCCCACACATTGTTCCACATTGGAGAAACAGCCACCTCCCCCAACTGATGTGTGCACCTCTGCACAGATAATTCAGCACTGTTGATGTCTTGCGTATCAATATAGATAAATAAATAATAGTTTGCAAACTTTAACATATCAAACCCTATCCACCTCATGACACTATTGATGATTATCATCATCACAGATCTTATTATTTGTTTAAGAAAATAAATTAATTAAGATTTTTTTCGCAAAAAAAGCTTAACCAGCTCTAATGATGCCAGCCTTGGCTGGTGCTGTCAAAATCAGACAAAAAGCATGGGGTCCCACAAATTTGCCAATACTAAAACTTGGCTTTGCCAGCTGGGGCAGGTGGAACTATAGCAGGGAAACCCAAAGAACAGAGACCCCTGCCATAGTGAATTTCCTAGGGGGATAGGTCCCACAAACTAAATGCGGCCCCCCACTAGGTATAAAAGCCATGTGCTAATAATTGCAAAACAGCATGATAAACTAATTCCCTTTTTAAATTATTTTGCAAAGCAAGCGGGCCTACGTTCATTATCTTTTTTATGCAATGCACCTACATGTCTACAAACACATGTGATTACATGTGTATGCTTCCTAGTGTTTGTAAAAACCCAGGTTAAATCAATCTGCGCAAACATTTGCAATTTTGCATTCATAGAAAATATGCCTACATATTGTAAAATATGTTGGAAACAGTAAACATGCAACATGTGTCACCTATGTGTGTTTAACAGTTTTTATTGCTTTACTAAAAGTAAGCAAGATGAAAATTGTGTCCCAATTTAATTAAAATTATAGAGATAAGGTTGGTTGTTTGGGCATTTCTAGTTAAGCAAAGAATAAAGTCTTATGTCACTTGTGGAAAAGTAGGCTAATATGTCTGTATTTAGTTTACCCTTGATCTACCTAACTCCTTCTTTATTCCACATGTTTACTTTGTAAATACACCTTATTGTTTTGCCACGAAATACACAGAGAGATTATTTTGGTTCTCTTGCAGTTTTAAGTACTTAGCGCACTCCCACCAAGATGTAACAACTCATTTGTTAGCATGTCTCATTGGACATGGAGTACAGTGAGGGTAGGCAAGGAGTCCCTAATTCTCCCCATTATATCTGACATTAGCAGAAGTAGGCTTAGAGCAGCTCATGTAGCTGTAGAGTCAGTCCCTGGTGCAGACTGCCAGAAGTAGCACCACTTTGCAATTGTAGAAAGTGTGGAGTAAAATACCCTAGCTGTTTCTGCTCTTTTTTTGGCTTGTGGATCTCAACTGGCTCCTCTATGACAGATACAAAATTCTAAAAAAAATAAAAAATAGTGTACCAGAAACAGCTGCTGAGATTAGTGAATGAAGGTTTTGTGTACTAAAAAGTATATATTAATAATATTTAATATTGAGTGCAGATTTTGACCTAAAACATAGTTTTTTTAAATTATTTACATTTTGCATTTTAAAATAAATATGGGGTTGGCAGTCACAAGAACTTTTTTGGAATTTAAATTTATTAGCATTAAAAACAAGAAAACACACTTATTTTTTACAGTACTAAGTTTAAGACAGTATAAAAACTCAGTTCAAGTTAGGTATAAATAAAAATCTGTGCTTATTCTGAATAATTATATATTATAAGTAATTGAAAAAAGTATATAAAAAGCATTAAAAATGGCTCAGTCACCTGATGCAGACAATTCCCAAACCCCCATGACAGTAAAAGGGTTAACTAATAAAAGGGGAGACTTTTGGGTACAATGAATGAACTTGCTTTAACCTGAAACTTTGCCCAATACAAAAATCCAAAACACGTAAACAAAGATCTGTTTTGTTCTTCATTCTACCAGCAGTATGTTTGCAAAAAAAAACATACATTCTAAAAAAACATCAAATATAACATCTTGCCATGCTAATTTATGCATTGTTTATTCTCTTCACTATAATGCAATATGGATGTAAAGAAAGACTATTTTTAATTAAATCCTCATTAAACTTTCATGTAACCACATTACTTTTGTAGTGTTATATACATTATTTGTCTCAGCAGGCGTTTAGTTCATTTATGCAGTCACTTTTGCCGAATACATTTTATTGTTGTTAGTTAAGAAAAACTTTTTGGAAATAAAATCATTAAATTATTCACTAATTCAAATTCATATTATTTCAATATTACATTATTTTGACCAAATTTTTAAATGGTATGATGCATTGATTAAAATAGGAATATGCTAATTTATGTAATTTTGAATTGCCTTTCATTAAAAAATAAAATATACATAAATCCTGTACATAAATAGAAAAAAGAAAAAAAGATTTAGTAGTAGGCAAATCCACATTTCAGATGAAATCTCTCAATATAAACAGAAAATATTTGTAATCCTAGCAAGCCACAACTCAAAGCGGAATAATAAAATTGTCACTGTAAGCAAATGGAAGCAAGAGTCTCTTGTAAAAATTGTAAGTGCCTACATTTGAAAGAATGGAACAGTATGTGCTTTGAACTATGACCCACACATTGCAGTTCCAGCTAAAGCATTTATGTTTAGTAGAGAAATATGACCAGCATGTACGAAACACATTTTTGACGTATATACAATAGCTGTAAAAAAAATGTTTTTTACACATATTTACAGGGAGTCTAATAGCATATTTTTGCATTAAAAAGGTAAAGTTGTAGCGATGAAAACTGTATAGTTAGGATACTATTAAAACACACACTAGAAATAAAACAAGATTTTCTTTGTGACCACTAGAAGTCAGTATTTTAAGAATAAAAATGTACATATGCACAGTAAACATGGAAGAAGGATGAATTACATTTATTTAAATTGAAGAAATGATCTGGTTGATCAACATTAATTAATATATTTTATAGTTTTATAAATTTTCATGTGAGTTGTTAAAAATATAGTGTATTTTGCCATTTAATTGTAATGTCTAAGTGCTGACAAGTAAATAAATCACTAAGAAAGTTTACAATTTTGTAAAGTTAAAAGAATATTTAAAGGGGAAGGTTCTAGGAATAGATGATTTAAGTATTTCTGCTTTTATAAATATTCACAGACAGAGGGGGTACATTCAATTATATTTATCTGTATCAGTCAAAAATTAAACAAAACAGATATATAAGTTGTATTTGTGGTTTAAGTATTTTAATAACTATTAGTAATAAAACGTTTAACAAATGTAATAAACCTATCCTGGTATTACCACTATTTTAGGCTCTTTGTCCCACTTTCTCCTCCTTCTCGAGTACACCCAGGAGAGAGTAGATCTTTCTAGATATTCAGAGCCACATGGATGCTTATTGTATATATCCTCCTGTTTAAGTGCTTGTGGCATGTGAGTGCACATTGTACTGCTTTTCCAGGACTTCAATTGTTTCTCTATTTAAATTCACTTCCTTTACATCTCAGCATTTATTTCTTATTGCATTCAGATATTGTGAGATGTTCTTTACTCAAAGTAACTTGAATTCGCTTTTCGCAGATTTTCCAAAACAAAAATATAATTACAAGAATAACAATTAAAAGTTAACACATTCTTGGAATAATTTAGAATTCAGCTCAAATCCAGCTAAGGGTGCAAGTTTGCATTTTGTTTTTAATACTCTCTACATGTGCACACACATACTGAACAGCCTTATTTTAATACTACAATATAAAGTTCAGCCAGAACACGCCTACTCTCAATGCTAAATTTGGCCACACATTTAAAATTTGTCTTTCCTGCAATGCCACATGGTTTTGCCAAGCTGCAAAACTGAACCTTCTTATTGGATATACTAACTTTAAATGAGGCCCCCTATGTTAAGTCCCATCTTATAACTATGTCTATCTACAAACCTAATTGACTACTACTGCCTGAAAGCAGCTTTTAGAGCTCTAAACCACCAGCTTGCAGTGTATCCATGATTATAAGTATATATAATTTAAACACATGCAATTATTTACATATATACTTATTTATGCTATATTGCTAAGTAAATACTCAAAAGAATATGCAGTTTCACAGCAAAACTATAATATAATACATGCCTGATTTTTAACTATATATATGTTACTAGTTATTCTTTTACTTGTTTGCACCCTCCCACTTTTCTACCTGTTTTCATTTTATATGAAGTGCTGCATTACATTTAATCAGTGATAGCGCCTGTGTCCTCTGCTGGTTTATAATATAATAAGATCAAGAGCTGGTATCTCTCATACACATCCAGTGAAATCATATGTGTACACTTAGCTTTGTCCAATCATAAACAGTAACAAATCAGTCAGATAACTACCATCACATTAATTATACAACAATACTTCTTAAAGCAATATTCATAAAGATACAGGCAGCTATACTCATTTTAAATCACTTGTATGAGAAGAGTCACAGTCTAAAATCATGACACCTAAGATGTTCTTAAAAGGAATAAGAGAAATAATATCCCACTTATCCCATAGAAACAGATAATTTATGTGTTGGTCTGCTTAACAGTGGTATACACTACAGTGTGCCATTCAATCTATAAATCTTCATTAGGAACAATGATTATCCCTTTCTGGATATCACCCTCCAGGTTATAGATGGTAGAATCCCAATTCAAGCATTTTGCAAAGAGGTCAACAGTAATAACTACTTCCATTATAAAAGTACAATCACCAGCGAGCATGGGTAAATAATACTGCCTGTGGGCAGTTTAGTCGATTGAGAAGAAATTGTTATGACTAACAAATAATAAATTGTTAGAATCATTCAAAGGGAAAGAGTATCCAGATATGTTAAAAAGATGGCAAATTTGAAATGTGACAACTGTAGCTGTAAAATGCAATATAGGAAAGGAGCGATTTGATCATTCATAGCAAGTTTCCGAGAACATTACAGAAATATTATAAACGGAGAATACACAGTGTATTTACCTTCCAACTCATCAAACAAATCTGAAAGAACTTAGAGTTATAGGGAACAAGCATGATACTGCCACCTTCAGGGGAAAAGAGAGGTTCCTTTGGTTGTGCCGAAAGGAAACCTTCATAATACACAGTGAGCCTATATCCAGAATGGCTTTATGTTAAACAATATAGACTCCTGACAAACAAGCAATACATTTGTTAGAATCAATCAAATGAAAATTGTATCCAGTTGAATTATTAAAGTTAACAAATTTGAAATTGGAACAACTAGATATAAAAACCTTGCAAACAATTAAACTAAATTAATACTGAAAAACCATTGCCATTTATTTCCAAATATAAAACGTCAGCTAAAAAATCAAACAAATAATTAGGAAACATTTTCCCATATTAATGCTAGGTCCTATCTTGAAGAACAATGTAAATAACATACCTTCCGTCATATTTAGAAAGTCCAAAGTTTGCAGAAAATAAGAAAATATTATAAATGGAGTATACATACACAGTGTACTTACCTTTCAAAACAGTAAGTAAATCGGAAATATCATAGAGTTAAAGGGATTGAGCGTGTTACTGCCACCTCCAGGGGAGAAGGGAGGTACAGTTTGGTGTGATTAAGGGAGACCTTCATAATATACAGTCTTAGGACCCTGTATCCAGAGGGTCTCAGTGAAAGAATAGAGACAGATGACTGATAATGACTAGGTGGCTTCTGGCTTTTCTGCCTCTTCCTAGTGTTTATGACAATATATAAACTGCTTTTATAGCTACATATTTCATTGTATTTACTCACAAATTGGATGTCAGTTAGAAATGACTGACAGTTGGATGTGAACCAATAGATATTACACTCTTTTCTCTTATTATCTCTTTTCGTAGCAATATAAAGGTATTCTATCTGCTTGCATCTATTGATTTTTTTTCATGTGTCTCTGTCCATCCAACTTTATATAAAAGAAAAACCTCCATCTTTAGCTAAAATCACTTGATTAAGCTTGTAAGACTATATGAGGTGACTCATAAATTCTTCATGTATGTATGTAAACATATATATCAGTAATGTCTTTAAAAAAATAACAGGAATCTGCAAAAGAATAAAAATACAATGATAGAAGATGACATGTTATAGTAGGAAAATCTGTATTGGTTTCCATTGTATTTCATTGTGATATATGATACAAAGTTGGTATAACTAAATAATAAGTGCTATATTAAGATGCAAGCTCTCTTTCAAGTTATACCATCTAAGATAATGAAAAGATTAGCAATGTATGAAGTAGATTATCAATTGATATAGGTACATATATTGAATATGCCAATGATTAGGAAGTAGAGGGATAAAACTATTTATTTTCAATGATTGTTTTTTATATTATTGACCTGCTTTATGGTAATACACACTATATTCATTAGTAAATGCTATCTATGAGTAAAAAAAATACTGACGACTGACTTTGAAAATAAAAAAGAAGTAGTGCCTAAATAGTAGATAATAAGGTGATACCCCTGATTGTATCTAAAGCACTGGTGAATCTGAGTGATATCAGCACTGTTTTCTAATAAATACTGATATACAGTAAAGTCAGTTTAAATTTTTGAGTAATGAATGATAACATACATACCAATGTCTCTTTGATGTTTTATCTAAATATGAGAAACACACACAAATAAAATAAATACAGCACTCCTGATTCCGCTGCTAACAATTCCCTCCAACTTCCTACGCCCCATTACCCACCCCGTCAGAATTCATACATATCAACGCAACCCCCGAGAAATATGTCAACTCTTTCCAAGGCTCTGAAAACAGCCCTCAAAATAGTTTTGCTGAATGTGAATGTGAATCTTTCAAATTATTTAAAGTGCACATAATATTGCTACAAGAAATACACTTTGCACACTCCAACCCCAGATTCTCTGGCAGACTCTTTCTTCATGCCTACTTCTCAACCTTAGACCAAAAAACCAAAAGCACTGCCATTTTAATCAATAACACAGTCCCACTAGTAGTAGATTGCTCCATCATTGACGTTCATGGGCGATTCGTAATTCTCACTAGTATGATCCACCAGGAGTCGATCACTCTAGCTTCAGTATATGCCCCCAATACAGGACAAAGAGCCTTCTTCGACAATGTTTTTTGGAGGCTCTCAAAGGCCTCGAAAGGCAGGTGTTACTCAAGTTTCTGGAAAGGACCATTCTGTATTGTTGCTGGAGGTGGACTTCTGAGCGCACTGCTCATCCTGATTTTGCTGGTGGTTACAAGATTATCTCTTATTAAAGAAGAACAATAGGAATCAGGTGGTCTGAGCAATCCAAGAGTTCTGCAAACACAACTCCACTCCAGATGTCCCCACCCACATAGTCTGGGAGGCGCACAAAGCCTCTATCTGTGTCACTCTCAAAGCATTAGCCTGTGAAGAGTAGAGAACACTAAAACAATCTACAGATATAGCCTCAATTACAGCACAATATCAGCGCTTCCTCAAACATAAAACTTATCAAAAATTATTTGCACTTTGAGGCCAACTTAACCAACTTTTTTCAACAAAAGCAGTTAACACCCTGCTTTGGCTTCATCAACACTATTATGAAAGGGGAAAATACATCCTTGCCCAGAAACTCAGACCAAAACAAACCCAGAATAGATTAATTTCTATTAAAGACTCCAAAGAGCACCTGCTTTAGGACCCTCAAAAAATAGCAAATCAATTTCATGTCTATTATTCGGCTTTATGCATCATACTCTGTGGGAAATGGGATTCTCGATTTCCTTCCTCAGGGGTGTCTCAGCGCACAACCCTTCACCAAAGATTCTGGTGAATGGTTCCTCCTCCATACCACTTCACATAAAAAACAACACCAGGTAGGGATGCCCGCTGTCCCTCCTTCTCTTCACCCTGGAACCAGAAGACAATGTTTGAATTTCTAGGAAGAGGAAAGAACAGAAGTTTCTTTATTTAGGTGCACAGAATCCTCTATAATTAGTTATTCTACTACATATATTTAATTCATCCTTATGTTAAAATATAACCTTTATTATATATATATTTTGCTACTGCAGGTCATATATGTAATTGACCTCTCCATAGCACTGCAGGTTAAATTAATTAACATCTTCATACCATATAGTCCATGAAGCAGGATTATATAGGTGTAGGATGGTAGTGTTTCCAGCTTTTATTGTCAAGATCACTTTTTATAAGTATACTTTTTAATCCACATTTTCGCTTTTTAAATTAACTTCAATAAAGGTTATATTTTAACATAAGGATGAATTAAATATATGTAGTAGAATAACTAATTATAGAGGATTCTGTGCACCTAAATAAAGAAACTTCTGTTCTTTCCTCTTCCTACCTATGATATTGTTTTGTTTCCAGGTAGCACCCCAGCTAAATTGATTTATATGATATACAACTGAATAGTATACACTACTCAAGAATATTTTCCTACTAGAATGGGCAAGAATCCTATAGTTGGTGCGGTAGAATAACCCCCCGTTACACGAATGTTTGAATTTCTACCAGGGATATCAAATTGAAAGTAACTTACATTTTCCCAATGTTTCATTGGTACTTACTAAGTTACTGAACCAGCCATTTCCATGTCATTTCACCAAAAATTACCTTTTTATTTACAAATAAGAAGGTAACATGGGGGGTGAAACAGTGAAGCTCAATCCTTCTAGCGGGGTGCCAGGCGAAAACCTTCATCTCATTCGACTCCATGCCTCCATGTTGGGTAGAGTCAAACCAAGCAGACGCAAAGAGTTCAGACTGTCCCTGCGATTTTTATGACATTACCCTTGTTAAAACGTCTTATTCTTTTAGTGTTAGCATCTAGTCTTATCAAGGTTACAGAAGATCTAACTTGACTCCTCTCTTCACTGAAGAGGAATGTTAAAATGTTATAAATGTTATTAAAACCTCTTATCCTTAGTCATTTTATTTTTGCAAGATGTCTCCCAATGCCCTAACTGTGTACAACCAACCAAAATGTCAAAATTATTCACATTGTTGATTCAAACATCCATTTGGCAAATTACTTTATTTAGTGGATTGGCAGAATTCCAAAGAAATATTTTTTGGTAAAAGCATCTTATGTTTCTGCTCTTCTCCTGGTCAAAAAATGTGATCTGTCATCTCCTCTCAAACCTAACAAACCATTCCTGGTTTGAAGCACTGTGCCCCAATTTTTCTCCTTCTGGGCTATACCCAGTTGATTTTCTAAGCTCTTCTCAAGTAAACACAAACTGGTTGGTACTTATTATCATATAGCTTCTCCCATTTAGGTGAAGTGAAAACAAGCATTTTCACATGTATATGATGCCAGTCTCTCCTTTGTTTAAATTAAGGATATTCACTAATGCCTCGAACAATGCCTTGAACAACAGGTAAGTATTTATATTTTATAAATTATGCAATTATGCAATTATGCATTTATTCTGTCACTTTTATTATTTCTGACCCAGATTTTCCTTGATCCTGCTTATTTGCTACTGATTCTGATTCCATCCTGCTTTACCAATTTTGAATAATTGCTGCACATGCCAATCTTGGCTTGTGTATTGATTTCAACATTTGTCTTGTTCTGAATAGTCAGCTGGTGCATAGTCTGCTGGCTGTAACCTGTGAAGTCACCACACTGAGGTCCATCACTCCCTTCAGGTGGTTCCTATAAAAACTGTGGTTCCTATTAGACTCCAATGGGTAAATGTATTAAGCTGCGATTTTTGAAGTTATTTAAAATCTCTGCAAATCGCTAGAGATCACTGCGATTTGAGTCACCAAGTCGTCATATGTATTAATTAGCGAATTTTAGTCTCAAATAACAGATTGCTGTCAATCTCAAGGGATTTGCATAAATTTTAGGGACTCTCAAATCACCCGTACTTAGTTTCAAAATCGACATTTTCAAACTAAAACTCATCTCTGGTTCGTTGCAAGTTTTACAGGCAAAACTTGTGTGCTTTTGAACTCACTAACATTATAAAAAGCAGGCTACTTCCTTAATTGAGTTGATAGGGGTTTCTGGAGCATAGTGAGAGCAGGTGACAGTGCAGGAGAGAAGTGAATTTGTGTAAAGGAGTGTAGAAAGTGAGCTTTGTGTGTTTATTTGTGTCTTATTTGCTTTAGTTGCCCTTGTTTGTATCATTTTCTGTGTTTATTATTATTATTATTATTATTATTATTATTATTATTGTTACTATTATTATTATTTTGTTGGTGATAATTGTTTTTTGGTGGTTTCTGTATTTACCTTGTGTTTTCTTTGTGAATGTATTTGTTGTTTTGTCTATTCTCTGTGTTAATTGTTTGTCAGGATGGTGAGAGGAAGGAGAGGTGACAGTGGGGAGAAGGAGACATAGAAGTTAAAAGCTGAGGAGGAGCAGGCGGAAGAGGCATAGCTTTCTGTTGTGAAGACAAAGTCTGGGTGCAATGTGCGCTTCAGCAAAAACCACATTTACATAAAAGAAGCAGCTGTGGTCACAATAATGTGACGCGGTCATTGTGGTGGGCCCCATAAAACATACTAGTAAAAACTGCCAAAAACACATTTCGGACATAAAACAGAGACTGAAACATAACATGGCAGAGAAGAGAATAATTTCTTTTAAAACTTTAAATTATTGAACTTTTTGGTAATTTAGTGTCTGTGTGTGGCCAATTATTGGCACGGTTACCGGTGCCATCATCATCAGTTGGCAGCAGTATAAGAAATACCCCAAGCCCATCATTGAATGATACTTCAGTGCATAGTAATAGTAGGGGCCATATCAGGGGTGGAAGGTGGGTATCCACAAGTCAGCCAAAGACACCTAATCCCGCAGCCAAAAAAATATAATAAAGACGTTAATGTTTATAATTATGCATTTATGGCAAAGTGCCCTTTTTTTCTTTCTGCAAAACAGACAAGTGACATTGTTCAAATTGTGTTGTTTATGTTGTTTGAAATTTAGTTAGAAAAAAATAAGTTCTTTATGCAAACTGGTATTAGCAAAGTTGATCCTTAAGATGTTTAGATGACCAATCTGGGTAAATTTATGATATTGTTTTAATTTTCCAAATAGTTATTAAAAAAACATACACATACCCTTAAAATTGTACTGTCCACTGCTCATGTTAGGGATATACTCTGGTTTAGGGCCACATTATGCAGCAGACAGCACCACAACATGTTATCAGCCACCTTACCTGGAGCATAGTGAAACACACCACCAGATGTATCAAGACACCTGAATGTGGACTTTAAAAGGCCAAAGGTACATTCAATTACCCCTCTTGGGGCTGTGTGCCATTCATTAAATCTGTGTTGGACAGGAGACCGTGGATTCAACAGAGGTGTCATAAACCAGGATTGATACCCATATCCTGAGTCACCTAGAATGAAACCGAAATGCATTAAGATGATTTTAACATCTAATAAAAACACCAAAAAACAACAACAGAAATTACCCACTTGGCCAGATCAGCCTTAGAGGAGCCTAGGCTGGGGATGCTCCTCTTTCCCTCTCTGTTCTGACTACAAATTCAGATATTGCTTCATAGCAACCAACAACAATTTTCCTATCAACACCGTTTTTAAACACCCTCAGAATAATGGCTATTTGGGGCCTTTTTGTAGTCCTCATTAGCCTGCATAGAGCAATGGCTGATGTGTTTGCTAATCACGCCTATACAAAGCAGCGTGTTGTATGTACTTTAAATGGTGTCACAATCTGGACATATTACATTTTGCCACAGCATTAAAAAAAACAACAAGCCCTACTAGTAATTAATTAGCAAGCCAATATAATAATAATAATAATAATAATAATAATAATAATAATGATAATAATGTTTTTTGATATTTATATCCATGTATAGTAATTGTTTTCTTATTTGTATGTGAATCTGTAGAAGAGTTTGTATGTTTTGATACAAAAGCAAAAATAATTTGACCCTGTTGTAGACAGCTGGCTGTTATGTGATAGTGTATCTACATGAGCGATGCAGGGAAGTATTTACAGGGGAATAATTAACAGAGAAGCTTAATGATCACATCAGATGAAGTGGACACTGTTCTGAAGCTAATATGGAAACTATCAGTGAGAAACAAAGGAAACTAGGGGAACTGGTTGTGCATATTGGAACAGAAAACTGGGGTCAGTTCAGAGGCTTGAAGCAGAGGACACATACAGTGACCAGAGGCTGAAACAATGCACTTAATGTGATACAACAGTAAAATCCAGAAAAAACAGAAGCCCAGCAGGCTGACAAACAACAGAAGAGCACCACAGAAGGTAAACCTAACATTTAAATAGACACAAAGGTATTAAAGTAATTTCATAATTTTCCAATAAGCATTGTCTATGCAATTTGTGTGGTTCCAAAGCACAAGCAATATATTTAGCAAAAGCAAAAGTATTACAGTTCAATAAATAAATAGGTAAAGTACAGCTGATACATGATACATATGCTGCGCTCTGCTGCATCCAACTACAGTCCTTCATTCCTGAAGACTGTGGTCAGAGTGACTGACTAGCTGATACCAGGGAGCAGTATATATACATTTGGTGTTACAGTGAATACAATACAGGTGACTTGGCAAGTTTCCATAGATTCAGGTTTCAGGAAGGTCCAGTGTAATGCAGTCAAGAGGTCAGTTCAAACAAAACTCTTGGGGGTCAGCATTCCAAGGGTGGGGGTCAGCTCTTCAGATGAGGAATATTAATGTTCCCTCGAAGAACTAGTTTAAACTGGTCTATTAGCATTACACAGACAATATCATTCTAATCATTTATTCCCTATCATCCATAACTAACATACGAAAAGAGCGATCCTTTCGGCAAATGAACCGGATATCTGCGAATAAATAGGGGGTTAGAATGATACCAGACATGTCATGTTTCCTATGACCTGAACCTCAGATCTCACTAATGTGTACATATAACCTTATAATATATAAATATAAACCAAATAACATCTGCTCATAAACAACTGTGGATTGGAACCTATATATTTATATATATAAGTGAATGTGTAAGTACAAGTCTATGCGTGCGTGACTTATCGTGCAATTGCACCATGACAGGTGGTTTACTGATCACAATTGCACAGTAAAACAATATTAATCAATAAACTTTCTTTCATCCAATTATACGACTTTGACAAAGGGTATAAAAGTGGAGGACTAATCCTGACATCTAACCATCAGGGGAACTAACGAGTCTTTCAAAGTATCTTTCAGCATAATTAGCTGAAAGACAAACTGAATTTATGCAAAGTTAACACTAGTCACTAGAACCTTACTACTAATTTATCAGAGATTAAACAAAGAGGAGACATTTAATTTTGTTCAGTTTCAGATTTTTGCCTATGAAATAAACTATATCTGTTTGCTTAGCAGTTCAGAACTATTTTCCACGACTACCTGTACTTAATATAAATGTAATGAACATTCCTTATGAGCATCTCTTTCACTGGTCAGCTAAGGTCAATTATTGGGAATGTTTAAAAGTTAATGGGCAGGGTTCTCATTAATTATTGATGATCGCATGACGTGGTTAATACTATTCTGAAAATGACAAAACATGCCAACTTTTAATTGAAATAACTAGTTCGGCACTCTTTCCAATCAACCTAAGACTTTATTAAACTAAGTAATGAATAGTAAGGACCAGAAATATATCAATTCCTTAATGCAGCATGATATAAAAATACATATACACAAAAGCAAAGACACACACTGATTTTCTTGGTCTTAAATTAATAAAGTCCTATGCTTCCTAAACCGTACTCATTCAATAACATCATTATTAAAATAAAAGACTTAATGTAATACTCAACTGGTCACCTGAATATTAATTTTCACACAATATAATTCTTAAAATATGCCCTCTTTCATTATTGTGACATAAAATATTCCTCAGTCTATTGAAATTCTGCAAACCTAACTGTTCAGGTCACAGTAAGTGTACATTAAATTTGCAAGCTAAAAGTTTTTATTACAAAAATAGATTACAACATTAATATTGATAGATATAGAAAAGTATTCTAATTTTTGTTTACTGAATACCTTTGTTCTTCCCAGTGAGTTTAAATGGAAATACAGTGGATTTTCTAGTGGCTATATGGAGGATTGTTAGTGGCTGTACATTGAAATCTTTGTGATTATGAGGTGTATTTATCAAATAGTGTTGATATGTAAAATTTTCTATAGCTGCTTATCATCATCATCATCAACATTTATTTATATAGTGCCAGCAAATTCCATAGAGCTTTACAATTGATCACAGAGAAAGAAAATCCTTATTGCCCCTATTTATCATTAAATCTTTGATGGGACAACTAAGCGATGCAGTGTGTTCCATGGTTAATGTAACAGAGTATACATGCTAAAAACATTTGTCTGAGTAAGCCATTAGGTTTGCAAAATAAGACATTTATAATTGGACTTAAATTAAATACACTTGCTGCATTGTTGTTTTGCATTTAATTCAGATGCATGCCTGCAATCGATACTATTTAACAATGCAGCAGAAATCTGTTCTAATTGTGATACAACAATGCAGCAAATGTATTTTATATGTCCCGGATTAAAATGACTAAGCTGGCAGCTCAAGTGATAGTACAGTTTTCAAACAAACTAAGCACAGATCTATCTCAGCAAGCACTACTTACCAACACTCTTAATGTGGTCTGATTTAAATTGTCTGAAATATCCAGTCTGTCATATTATCATGCTGGTCTAGTGGATTCATGGCAATTGTTTCAGGAAAACCTGCCAAAGGATAGTAGATGGACACCTGGGTATGTTGAGTTGCGAATTGGCTTTGTAAAGAAATTATCATGAAAACAGATTATTGTGCCAACAGGATTTTTAGTAGATAGTATAAAAAGCTATAAACAGTGTCTTTCCTAAGGGACGTGTAAGATTTTCACCCAACTGTTGGCATCTGTCTGTACTATAATTCTGGGATAATGACACGAGACTATATCCAAACGAGCCTTAATTTTGATGCTTAATGACACAACTGTCAATAAGCAAGTTGTGAAACATAAAAAAAACCAATACATCCTTTTTAGACAGTGCTACTTTATGATACACAGTAATGAAATATTGGCAGGAAAAATTGAACAAAACCTGAATTGTGCAGCAATACAATTTAAATTAGCTTATTTTAAAAATAATAGATGTTTTCTTTTTTAGGTTTTATTATTGCAGTCAAGCAGCAATTTTGAATGTTCTGATATATTTACTGCTGTGTCATCTCTTATAAATATGATTTTAAAGAAAATTGATACACTGATCAACATCATATTTTAGCAATTTATAAATTGGAACACGTTGATATAATTTGAAGTAAATTATCACTGACTATAGGTGCACTACAATAGCTGAATGTAAAATTTCCATAAACATATTTTCAGTAAGTATAATGCAGATTTTTCATTATACCCTATAGTGCAGTTTTTCCAAAAATGTACTACAAAGTTTGAAAACCTCTGGTTTGATATTTTTACCTTCAACTATATTACACAGAACAAATGAAATTTTTCAAATTTTTTTTTTTTGAATTGCTTGCTAAAAAAATAATAGAAGTTCTACAAGCTGCAAGAAAACTGCAAAGAATAGTACAATGCTCATATAGAGTTAGATGTATATGTGCTCAGAATGTAAAGTATGTAGGGAAAAGATGCACTTAAAAAAAGTATATTTATGTGCATATATTCAGGCGGATGCATTGTAGTATGCATCTAGCTAAAAACAGGTGTAAATGAGGCATAACAAGTGTGGTGTAATCTCCACAACAACATAAAGAAAATGTAGAGATGTGTCTACACAGTGATAGTAATAGTTTCACTATTAAATGTAATTAAATACCAATACAAATACAAAATACAAGTTAAATTAAATACAAACATATGTTGTTATCCCCTTTAAAAAATTAAAATGGCAAGTTACAGTAGTCCTAATGGAAATGATAATTAAGTAATTATTATTATTATTAATTTTTATTTATAGGGCGCCTCTAGGTGTCCGTAGCGCCGTACAGGGACAAACGAAATTACAATACGAGGTGAGACAGCACAGTACAGAAAACAATAAGCACAGTAACTCATTGAGCTCAAAGCACAGCTAGAGAGGGCGGGGGAGGGGATAGGGGAAGGTCCGCCAATGACGGAGTCCAAGAGGGAAGGCACGGATGACAGGGAGACCACCAAGGGGAGAGGAGGGAGCGAGAGGGGACGGAGAGAAGAGGGTCCTCAAGGAGGAGGGCTAAGTAGCTGGAGAGCAGAGTTAACAGTGGTGAAGACAGGAGGAGAGAATACCCTGCTCAAAGGAGCGTACAATCTAAGGGGTGGGGTAGACAGACAGAGAGACACGGGGGAGAGATGGAGGAATGGAGGATAAGGATAAGGGAAGAGGAAAGAGGGGAAGAGGCAGAAGAAAAGGTAGGAAATTAAGTGGGAGACTGGAAGGCTTTAAGAAAAAGGTGAGTTTTTAAAGCCCGATTGAAACTGGACAGATTAGGGGAAGTTCTGATGGAGGGAGGGAGCTTGTTGCAGTGGAGGGGGCAGCGCGGGCAAAGTCTTAGATACGCGCATGGGAGGAGGTGATCAGGGGGGAAGAGAGGCGACGGTCATTGGCAGAACGGAGAGGGCGGGATGGAGCATGAATAGAGAGGAGGGTGGAGATGTAGGGTGCAGTGGAGTTGGCGAGGGCCTTGTATGTAAGTGTGAGGAGCTTGAACAGGATTCTGTAGGGGAAGGGGAGCCAGTGAAGGGATTGGTAGAGGGGGGAGACAGAAGAGGAGCGGCGAGAAAGGAAGATGAGCCTAGCGGCTGCATTAAGTACAGATCGAAGGGGAGCGAGATGGGAGTGGGGGAGGCGAGTAAGGAGGAGGTTGCAGTAGTCCAAGCGGGACTACTGTAGTACTACTAGTAATATGAATTGATGTGTGCAACTTGATATTATATAGCCATAACACCTTATTTGCTGACTTTTGATATCTGTTCCCTGGGAGAGCCCAGAGGGCAGGTGATGTAACAATGGGTAGGAGGGGGTGTTGTGACATTGTTGAGTCACCATAGCCCCGCCCCCTACTAGAAAATGCCAAAATTCATGGCATTGAATGGCGGTGATGGGGCTTAATGACATAATTAAGCCCTGCCTTCGCTATTCAACACTGGAATTTTTGGCATTTTAAAGTGACTGCAGTCAGGATCCAGGAGGATGCCTACTCTTGTTGGAGTCCAGGAGGACTCCCCGAAATTTAGGAGCCTCCCAGAAATTCTGGGAGAGTAGGCAAGTATGTTCTATCCTCACTATAGCTACCCATTGGCCCAAGTATAATCAAAATATAAAGGAAAGTTTCTCAATCAATTTATAGGCTAACAGTGGGTGCTTGAAAGGATGGGGTTATCCTGAAAGGAGCAAATACAGAGAAAAATCCCCCAGCACCCTGCTGTTAGTCAGTAACAAAGCTGCTATTTCTACTTGTACATAAAAATGTAGAATTCTTAGTTACACACATTTGTAAATGCATGCTAAACCACCCACCATGTCACAGTGCTTCTGCTACTAGGTGGTCCTAATTCTAATCAATGAGAGTCCCTATTTTTGGGGCATACATATATGTGTTTAATCAGACAGACAGCATAACCTCTCTTTAATAATTCAGTCTATGTGAATATCTGAAGAATGGTGTTTATTTAAATAGTAAAGAACATGGTAGATCAAGTGGTAAGGCTGTAATGAATAGATAGTAGAATGCAATCACAAAATGAACAGATGTAATACAAACATGAAAAAACACAACAAAACTGCATAACTAGGCAGAAATCTTACCATTGATGCTGTGCAAAACAGAGAGATATAGTGCACCTCTTACTTCTTAGCATGTCATATCTAAAGTCACCTCCTGTCATTAACCATGGTGCATTAGAAACTAACTACGGAGGCCCTGAGAGTTCAGTTAAGCTGACAGTAGGCTGACCACTAGGTGTAGTTTACACATGAATAAATGCATATGTAAAAACAACAATGCTGAAGGCATAACAGCTAATAATTTAAGTTCTTTCAGCTGGAGAGATCAATATGCAAACAGCCAATCAGAAGCAGTTAGATACTGCTGCCGATAGTCATCATCATCATTATTATGTAATACACCCTCACAACTGTCCCAATTTCCACTTTGAACCACATGTCTTCTTGTTTCAGCTTTGATTTCTTCCACTTAGAATGTAAGCTCTCTAATGAGTAGGATCCTTCATAACCTTTGTTTTCATGTCTGCTTGTATGTTTTCTACCTTGTTTGTCGCTGATTTATGTATGTACTGTTTTCCCTACTGCACTGTGGAGCCTTACAAATCTAAATTAATAATAATAATTATTATTATTATCATTATCGTAGATTTTAAAGAAGTCACAGTGGTTTAGAGAGATTAACTTTTTCAAGGCAACCTTGCCATGAAAAAGTTAATTAGTGAAACACCCGTCGACGGTACAGCACGCCGCTTACCTACAAACAATTATGCTTCACAATCTTTAAGTTTAGCTAGATAGTTACTAGACAACTAGCTTAGACGAGATTACCAGGGGCAGATTGCTACGTGTATAGTCGGCAATATACAATATGTTACTAGGGTCAGTTTTACTGACTTTGATTATAAGGATAGTGGGCAAGGATTATATACCCTTATGACAGTAAAGGAGTTACATACTGAAGTGTCCCATTCCAAATGGATCATCATATAGGGTGATTCTGTGCTTTATTAAAAGAAGGAAGCATTATAAACCCTGAACCCTCCCTCTCCTTCTCCTCTTTTGAAGCTCACTCCATCCGCCTCTTCTACCCCATCCATCTCCGCGTCACTGTCATCTACCGCCCCCCTGGCCCCACCTCCCTCTTCCTTGACAACTTTGCTAGCTGGCTTCCTCACTACCTCTTCTCCGATCTCCCCTCGATCATTCTCGGTGACTTTAACATCCCCATCGACAACCCCACCTAACCTGCTTCCAGCAAACTGCTCACCCTCTCTTCCTCCCTTGGTCTCACCCAATGGACCTCCTCCTCTACCCACTGCCTTGGTCACTCCCTTGATCTTGTCTTCTCCTACCTATGTAATCTCTCCGACTTCTCCATCTCTCCCTTTCCTCTATCTGACCACCATCTCCTCTCCTTCTCTCTCTCCTCTTCTCCTGCTCCCCTCCCCCTGCCCAAACCTACTCTGTCCATACGCAACCTCAACGCTCTTGACCCTGCCTCTCTGTCCTCCTCTCTCGATACCCTCCTTTCTCCCCTTTCCTCCCAGGCCTGCCCCAACCAGGCGTTCTCCCTCTACAATCACACCCTCACCTCCGCTCTGGACGCGGTCGCCCCTGCCCACTCCGTCCACCCCCGCTGCTCCAAACCCCAACCCTGGCACTCCAAATTTACCCGCTTCCTCCAAAAATGCTCCCGTTCCGCCGAACGTCACTGGAGAAAATCCCTTTAATTTAAAATCACTTTAAATTCATCCTTTCATCCTACAGCTCTGCCCTCTCACTCGCTAAACAATCTTTCTTTAAATCCCTCATCTCTTCCCAGTCCTCTAACCCCCGCCGCCTCTTTGCCACCTTCAGCACTCTCCTGGCCCCCTCCCCTCCCCCCTCCCTCCTCCCTGACTGCCTCTGATTTCGCCTCCTTCTTCTCCTCTAAAATCGAGGCCATCCGACTTGAAATCTCCTCCTCCACTCTCTCTTCCACCCCTCCCACTCTTCTGTCCTCCCCCCCAACCACCTTCCCCTCCACTCCTTCCGTCCCACCACCGGCGAGGAAGTCCACTCTCTCATTTCATCCTCCCCCCCACTACCTGTCCCCTGGATCCCATCCCCTCCCACCTTCTTCGCTCCCTTTCCCCCACCACCTGCTCCCACCTCGCTCACCTCTTTAATCTCTCCCTCTCCACTGGCATCTTCCCCTCCTCCTTCAAACATGCTCTCGTATCCCCCATTCTTAAGAAACCTAATCTCGACCCCACTTCTCTCTCGAACTATCGCCCCATATCTCTTCTCCCTTTTGCCTCCAAAATTCTCGAGAGGCTCGTCTGCAGCCGTCTCACCTCCTACCTTTCTGAATACTCCCTCATTGATCCTCTCCAGTCTGGTTTCCGCCCCCTCCACTCCACTGAAACTGCCCTGGCTAAAGTCACCAATGACCTCCTCTCTGCAAAAGCCAGGGGCCACTTCTCCCTTCTCAACCTCCTTGACCTCTCTGCAGCCTTTGACACCGTTGACCACCCCCTCCTCCTTCACACCCTCCAGTCTTTCGGCCTCTCCGGCCCAGTCCTGTCCTGGTTCACCTCTTACCTTACTCACCGTTCCTTCTCTGTCACCACCTCTGGGTCTCTCTCCCCCCCATCCACCCTTCCAGTCGGGGTCCCTCAGGGCTCTGTTCTGGGACCCTTACTCTTCTCTCTATACACCTCCTCCCTGGGTGAACTCATCAGCTCCTTCGGCTTCAGCTACCATCTTTACGCTGACGACACTCAACTATACCTCTCCTCTCCTGATCTCTCTCCCTCCCTCCTCTCTAGGGTGTCCGCCTGCCTCTCTGCCATCTCCTCCTGGATGTCCTCTCGATTCCTCAAACTTAACCTTGCCAAAACTGAGCTCATAGTTTTTCCTCCCTCTCATACCCCATCCCCTTCTGACCTCTCCATCACTGTCGACAACACCTCTATCTCCCCTGTCCCCCAACTTCGCTGCCTTGGTGTCATCCTCGACTCCTCTCTCTCCTTTGGCCCCCACATCCTCTCTCTTGCTAAATCCTGCCGCTTCCAGCTCCGCAACATCGCTCGCATCCGGCCCTTCCTCTCCCAAGATGCCACCAAATGCCTTATCCACTCTCTGATCATCTCCCGCCTGGACTACTGCAACCTCCTCCTCACTGGCCTCCCCCACTCTCATCTCGATCCCCTTCGATCTGTCCTTAACGCTGCAGCTAGGCTTATTTTCCTCTCTCGCCGCTCCTCTTTTGTCTCCCCCCTCTACCTAGCCCTTTACTGGCTCCCATTCCCCTTCAGAATCCTCTTTAAGCTCCTCACACTCACCTACAAGGCCCTCGCCAACTCCACTGCGCCCTAGATCTCCACCCTCCTCTCTATTCATGCTCCATCCCGCCCTCTCCGTTCTGCCTCTGACCGTCGCCTCTTTTCCCCCCTTATAACCTCCTCCCACGCGCGTATCCAAGACTTCGCCCGCGCTGCCCCCCTCCACTGGAACAAGCTCCCTCCCTCCATCAGAACTTCCCCTAATCTGTCCAGTTTCAAACGGGCCCTAAAAACCCACCTTTTTCTTAAAGCCTTTCTGTCTCCCACTTAACTTCCTACCTTATCTTCTGCCTCTGTCCCCCTACTCTCCCTCTCTCCCCGTGTCTCTCTGTCTGTCCACCCCTCCCCTTAGGTTGTACGCTCCTCTGAGCAGGGCCATCTCTCCTCCTGTTTCCACCACTTCTAACTCTGCTCTCCAGCTACTTAGCCCTCCTCCTCGAGGGTCCTCCACCCCATGTCCACTCTCGCTCCCTCCTCCCCCCTGGGGGTCTCCCTGTCTTCCGCGCCCTCCTTCTTGGGCCCCGTCGTTTGAGGATCCTCCCTCCCCCTTCCCCGCCCTCTCTAGCTGTGCATTGAGCTTACGGAGTTGCTGTGTTTACTGTACTGTGCTGTCTCCCATTGTATTGTAATTTTGTTTGTCTCTGTACGGCGCTGCGGATGCCTTGTGGCGCCTTATAAATAAATATTAATAATAATAATAATAATAATTATAAAAACCTCCTATTGAAATTGTGAAGCTTAAAGGAGCCTATACTCCACTCCATAGATTGAATCTATCGTTACATATAAAATATGAGCATTTATGAAAACTGCCTACTCTGAATATTATTAAGCAGGCAGAGAACTGAATTCAGAGGATTCATTTCTATGGGGAGGCATATTACTTTAGAATTAGCTTAAGAGTATAGCGGCATGCTATGGCAGTGTTAAAATGCCATTTTTAACAGGTGTTCATATCCTCATCAACATATCAGTCCTATCCATAGATCATTAAGCATTTTCTGTATTGACAGACAATTTGTACAATTTCCTTGTTTTACCAAAACTTTTTTCAAAATGCAATCAATGTTATTTCTTAATTGAAAAACCCAGTATTAGATGAACTTCAAACCAGAAATAGGCCAATATCATATAATTTCTTCTTTTCAGAGAAAACAACTTGATGTTAAAGGCTAAAGAACTCTCCGTGTGCAGTTATATTAGTAATGGTAAGAACCCTAGAATCATTAATTGATATATTCTTAACTTGTATAAACCACATTGGGAGAAATGTCTCAATGAATGACCTCAGATGATAATATATGAAAAATAGCAATTTCAAAAAAAATAGATTACTCCCAATGTAATAAAATGTGTTACAAACTTTGTAGGGACCAGATTCACTACCACTGCTGTAAAGCCTTCATCTGTTGTATAGCACACATGGAAAAAAAAAATCAGCCATCATCTTCATAATAAAGATAATTCTTCACTTTGGGCTAGTCTTTGAAAAAAAAGACCCTACAAATGCCCTCTACCTCATAGCCTTCTCAAGAATCTCTGTCATTTTTTCTTCCCACATCAAATTACCTATATATATAAAGCAAACATACTATAGAGCAATAACAGCACATATCCCTCATACAAATTTTCTTTTAGTCCACCACAATATAAATCTTTTTTTTCTTTTTTTTTGACCTACGCTCCCTCTAATTCTCTTATGTTTTTTCCACTGTTTTTCCCCTCCCTTCCATTTCCACTGTCCTGATCATTGATTAAGTGGCCCACTATCACGTGATGGTCAACCACCACCTACCTGTTTGTTTCCTTTACCTTACATTAAAGCTGTTACCTTTTTTTCTAAATGTACTACATAATGTAGTAATATATATATTTTTAATGTTTTATTTGCTTATATCTGTGTTTTGTAAAATAAAACGTTTTTAAAATATATATATATAGTTATTCATATTTTGAATTTCAAACCATGAATATATGATGTTATATAAATCACTGGATATGTTGTTATTACTTTATGTCACAATCTAAAGGTCTTGGTAAGTTATGTGGAAGCAGCTCAAGCTGGATGAAGCACTGGTTCAGGAACCCTCAACAGTTTTTTGGATCACCGTCAAACTTTTGGGGGAGAGGGTAACTTTAAAGTGGAGGTGGTTGCTGCTGCACCAGGAGATGGTGGTGCAGGAGCTGCTGCAACTGCAAGAGAAGGAAAATTTGCCTGAATGTTATCTAGGCGGGCTGCCAATGCTTGTAAACACTGGAGGAATTGAATCTGGGTAGCATCTTGCTGCTCCACTCTACCAGCAAGATGTTGCAATATGTCCTTGGCAGTAGGTTCTCCGTCAGGATCCATTAGTGGCCAGATCTTACTGTCACAATCCTAAGGTCTTGGGAAGCCCGAAGTGTTTGCCCAGTTTGACACTACCCCCGTTAAGGTGTGGAGTCTAACGGAGTGGGAGGTTTTCATGAGAGCTTGCTGCAAGGGAGTATGGATTTTGCGGCTCCCTAACCGCAGGTCGCGGTCCTCTTAGAGGGTAATGGGTGAAACCAGAGGGAGAGCCTGGAGTACAGAGAAACTGAGGAGCAGGAGGACAAGCCCAGAAGCAAAGACTACTGATGAAATCCTGAGGCTAGGAAGCACCTAGAATCAGGAATACAGATAGATAAGATGATCTGCAGCGGCTGTTGCTGATGAAATCTTGTGGAGCTGGGTAGCGCCGTTGAATCAGGAACACAAGTAGATTAGCAGGTATACAGAAGCCAATACTGGGACACGTCTAACCAAGAGGAGAGACCTGAAGTTCCGTCAACTTGGAAGAGAAACAGGTGCTTAAAATAGACAGAACTGACAGGCAATTAGCCAATCAAGAGAATGCAGTAAGTATTGAGCAGACCAGGTGTGTGCATGCTCAGTTCAGTCCAGCAAGTGGATGCAGAAAGAGGAAACAGGTGAGAACAGACCATAATGCAGGTTTAGCTGGAGCAATGTGACATTTTACTTGGTATTATGTTCTTCAAGGGTAGAATATTTATAAAATAATCTTTATTATGTTTTTTAAAAACTAAAAATAAAAGAAACAGCTAGTGCTAGGGTATTAAAAATAGTAGAGACTATAAGGTTTGTAGCAGCAATGCAACCACAAACCCGCTGTTTCTGCTTGCTATGTATCTTCAAAATTTGCTATTTTGTTATTAAGAACAGAAAATCAGCATGCCCCTCCCAAACAAATTAACCCTAGTGCTGCCAACTTAGGCTGGTACTAGTAAAATTGGGGGGACAAAAAGTGTAGGGACCCCTAACTTTACTAGAACCAGCACTAGGCTGTACCAGTCTGGGCTGGTGGCACTATACCAGGGGAATCCAGATCCATAGTGACAGACTGGTCATCATGAGGCTGGATTCCCTAGGGAGATGGGGTCCACAAAAAAAGTGAACCTCCACTAGTGGTTACTAGCCCTGTGCTGAAAGCACAAGGGCACTTCCGATACTCCTGGGCAGTGGGTGTGGGGTACAAAAGTATATCTGTATAATAAAGACACCATTTTGTGTTGGTGCACTAGAGGTCCCTGCAAGCCCAGGCTGTCATTAACAGTCTGGATATTCTGGTGCTTGAAGCACCAACATACCCGTGGCTGCTGGGGCATGCTGGCACTTGGGGAACCAAAAGTGCTAGCATGTCCTGGCACCCAGTGCCCGCTGTGTCCTGTAGTGCACTAAGCCAAAATTATTGTCCCAAATAATTTTATTGGAAAAAATGAAAAACTCCAGTAATAATAATCAAATTCCTTGTTCTTTATCTGTAATCATTCCAATGGTCCATGATTGTCACAAAAAAAAGTATTTAATAAAATTATTCCAATGGTCCATGTTTTTCCCCAAAAAATACATACTAAAATAATTCAAAGGTCCACGTTTGTCCCAGTATAATGATTGAAAGTGCAGCTATTCACTATGTATTTTTATAAGTATCAAACTTTAAATGGGAAATGCTGGTCAGACAAATAAATATATAATGTGAGAGAGAATGCACCCACATTTTTATATAATGCAAACAGTTAATTAATAGTTATTTCTTATAATATAAAAAAATTGTTAAACATTATCCATTATGCATTTCAAGTGCATTATAGATACATTAATAAATAGTAATACACAAACCATACATTTGTATTCTTTTAGTCACCAATTTAAACATGATGTAAAAATAACCATAAACATGCTTAATATAACACATAAAACAGCATTATACCCTATTACCTACATGTAAATTACGTATATTACAACAGCAATGGTGTATTAACATTACACAGTGTATAATTTAAACTTTCATCAAATTTATATAGCACTAAGCACTTTTCCTATTGCAATATGGCAGGACCAATATGTAATATATGTCAATTAACATTGTGCAAAATTATTATTTTCCTATAGATCATAAGCTTACAAGCAGGTTCTTCTTAACTCTTTGTTTGTCTGTTAATATCCAGTCTTGTTTTCTTGTTTTATTATGGGGGTTCTTCCCAACTGTACTCAAGAGAAGTATAGTACCCCATAGATTGAATGTCTTTCAAAAGTGTGATGAATTCTCTAGAATGTTTAAGAATACATGGTCAAAATTTAACATAGCCATCAATATATTTGGTTATGATTATGTTATCTATCCTATGCCACCAACAATAGTGTGTCCCGCTAGTTTGTGTACATTTTTATGCAGTTATATAAAAAGTTGGTATAACTGGAAAATTAATCCATATTTTACTCAAATTTTGTATAGTTCAGAATAATTAATGTTTTAATTATTATTAATTCTCCCTTTTTTATTATAGTGGCAGAATTATGATTGATGGAGGAAAGCCTTTCTTTCTCCTTTAGTTAAGTTATCTTTTTTATATTTTGTTTCTTTTTCTCTAAAAATTTTGAAAATCTATAAAAAACCACTTGAATGAAGGTACCAAATGCTGGGCAAATATTTTACAATATTTGTACTGACTGTAAGGAGCATATTCAATTAGGTTTCTGGTCCGCGGTAACGCATGTTACTGTGAAAAGTGCGCAGTATTGACGGTAATATGGTACCACAATAACACGGATTTTCCTTCGCAACCCTAAGGGGTGCACACGAAGACCCACGCCATTGCAGTACCGTGGATTGCCTTTGTGGGCCAGGTCCGGCACGCTACCATGGACCAGAAACCTAATTGAGTATGCCCCTAAAAGTGAGAAGAGGAGATTGAAATGCGATGTGAGACTGTCAGATCCATGCTGGGACCCAGGATGTCTCTGTGTGAGAAAGTGCCTAAGGGATCAATGTGTTTTATGTCTACTTACATACAGTGGAGAAACTTTGGGTACCTCAACAGTTCAACAGATAAGCCTCTCTAAATTGTTAATTTGGTATAAGCCATCCACTATTTTTTATTGTAGTGAACTAATTCTGTGTATCTACTTTTACCATTAGGCACATATTTTCTTTATTCTTTACACTTCTCCCTCCTGGGAAACCATAGGCGTAAAACACGTCAGCCAACCTGATTTCCTAATGGAGGACTGACTTTATTTATGTATTAATTAAACAGTATTAATTTATAAGCACCTATATCACCTCACTTTATTTAATATTCACCTTGTCTTATTTTTTAAAGTTACTGCACAGAGAAGATTTAAAGATTTAAATTCATATCCTCTAACTGATAATACAAAGATTTGCGAAAAATTGTTTTTGATTTTTATGATCCCTTGTAGTAAAAAACAATATTCAATTTTTTCCTCTGCCATATTAACAGTTAAATGTTGCAGAAAACTACGTTTGCCCATGCAAAAATCCCCAACACCTACAAGACAATCTCTGAGAGCTCTGACTACTTTTTTTTTTCACCCAAATTCATACATATCAGTTTCAAGATCACAAGTGCACAAGCTTAATTTGTCTTCTTCTTTTTTGTATTTTCTTCGAAGACATAAAA
The DNA here is from genome assembly GCF_038048845.1 of Mixophyes fleayi. Classification (NCBI taxonomy): domain Eukaryota; kingdom Metazoa; phylum Chordata; class Amphibia; order Anura; family Limnodynastidae; genus Mixophyes; species Mixophyes fleayi. The sequence continues at coordinate 307,092,196 of NC_134403.1, read as the reverse complement.
GTTAGTAGAAACAAATTTGTAACTATCTTATTAACAATGAGAGTATCATTTTATATTTTGTACAAAAGTGTGTGGATTTCCCTTTTAATAACGTGAGAAGAGAGAAATCTCTGATCACTTGCCACATGACAGTGCACTGACTCCCTGACAGCATAATAAGCAGGAAGCTGTGCGTGATCTTGAAATTGCAGTTTCACTTATACACACCATCAGTCCATACATATTTTAAAAGTAAAATTCTGTGTTGCAAACCTTCTTTCAGGCTTTTAAGCACACACATTCCCATGAAATCAGGTGTAATATAATCTCAGGGAGCTGAAATTCAGCGAGTAATTACCGTATTAACGGTAATATTTTTCGAGCGCAGGATTTTCACCCATCTTGCTAACAATTAAATACCCCCCTTAGTGTGAGTTTGCTTTTTTCCCTCTCCCATCCCTACAGTACCCACCAACAATCTTCCACCAAATCCTGTATATGTAAAATAAATGTATTTTAGCTAGCATTGAAAAGAAAATGTTTTTTTAATTGTCATGTAACCGTAAACATTTGATCCTCTGCCCCCAGAAGAAGTATTTATATATTAATGGAACTTCTGCATGTAGCACACACATTAATCAATAGCCCATTGAAATGAATGAGAAACTTTCATAGATTTGTAAACATTGCTGGTAAATTAACTTTTTATTTCAAAATAGCTAGATATTAATTAAAAAGTAATCACTGCTTCATACATTAGATAGTTGGGACAGAGACTCCATTTTTGGGTGATTTGTGTTGATTATATTAAATATATATTGAAACATATAATCTAAGAGGTCCATTTAGTCTTCCCTATTTTGTGCTTTTTTTGTGTTTTTGTTTCTTTAAAAATACCCATATGTTTCTCCAATACATTCATGGTTTTTGGCATTTTTAAATGCTCACCACTGCTGTGGGACTATTTCATATATCTATCACCACTTCAGCAAAAAGAAAATATTTTCTGTATTCCTAATTCCAATTTGAAAGTTTGTCCCCTTGTTTTAGAAACGTTCTTATTTTTAAAATACTGCTTAAATTGCCTATTAATTTTTTTAAAACATTTGAATATTTCATTCATATCAATTCTGCCTATTCTCTCCTTTAAGCTTTACATGTTTAGCTCTTGAATTCTTTCCCGATGAATGTTGTTATGGTGTTCATGAAACATGTTAGTAGCCCATCTGTTTTTTCCTATTTTATTAATGTCTTTTTGGAGATATTCTCCAGAACTTAAAAATGATTTATAAATATGTAATATTACCCCACCCCCTCCTCCCTGATTCACTTACTTCTTCCAATGCAACCAAGCATTCTATAGGGGTTTTCCACTGTTTGGCTACACTAATTACCTTCATGTCATCTGAAACTATAACTCTAAAGTCCATTTCCTTAGCTGTTGTTGACATTAGTTGACCATTCAATCTGTATTATGCTTATGCATTTTGTTCCCTATGTGCATTATTTTATATCTTTTTGGATAATCATTTTTTATTGAAAGGTTGTACAGCATAGGTAATTGAAAAAACAAACAAACAAGATGTTACAGGAATTTGATATGTATGTTCCTTGACAGTTCAGTGATCCTGTTTCTGAGGCAGAACATTTTATTGACAAAACAAAAAGCCTCAGTGCAACATCAGTAGACAAATAAGGACAAACCATGAACAGTAAAACAAACTGTATTGTCAGATAGGGGGCAAGGGATGATGGGAGGGAGAGAGGGTAGCAGAGTGGTAGAGGGTGGAAGTGGGTGAGATGGGGAACAGCTGTGATATTTTTTCGGTGATTAGCAAAATCTGCGTCTGCGTGGAAGGAAGGGCTACCTAGTCAGGGTTTAGGCCCTTAAGTATTCCAGAGGGTGTATATGGTGGTTTCTTTGAATGCCAGCCATTCAAATCACAAGACATAATATTCACGGAACTTGTCTGCAATTGATAGAATCGGACCTTAGAAGTCTATTTTCGTAAACCATTACTTAATGTACGGTGATATTGTGGACCGGTATCACAGCCTTTGCGACACAATTAAGGTATTTCAGTGTGGACTTCCTATATTTAGAGATTAGCATTATAGTAAGGCCATTAAGCAGCCAAAAGTTTGGACAACTGGACCCCTCAGCCCCAGTGCCTTAGATATGAGCAACACCGCTTCCTATAAGGTGCAAAGTGTGGGGCAAGTGTAGTAGGGTGCCAGATGATAGTAGGCACCACCAACAAAGGTCAGAGAGTCCAGGACACATTTTGGCCAATAGGCTGGGACACTGGTACCACCGGGTCAGGTACTATATTTCACTCAAACACTAACCGTGCTGTGTGTGAGTTGGGAAATGTCATGCCAGTCTTGACTAAGGATGGCAGTTCCCAAATCTTGTTGTCAGTCCCTGGAGAATATTTGCAAGGCACCAAAGAAGACATGTTATGTCTTAAGACATAATAATAATAATAATAATGTTGCATTAGGATCTTAAATATGGAAGACACAGTATGTCTAGGGTATTGGGCTGCTGTTCACAAGGACTCAAACAACGTGGGTTCCCTCCCAGCCATCACAAGACCCTTCAAGGAGCACATGAAGTGTTTTAGTTTCAAGAATTTCCACAGGGTAAGCTGGGTAAGTCTCATTTTGCCTGGATGTCTTCAAACAGCATGATGCCCAATACTCCATTCAGCTGGTCGATCCGAGAAACTCCTGGCCGTATGCAGCGAGCAAGGGCCACTTCCGATTGAACTGGATGAGAAGTCTGGGTTGTCAAGTAATGGGGTGAGGGGAGAGGTCATCATCATCATCATCACCATTTATTTATATAGCGCCACTGATTCTGCAGCGCTGTGCAGAGAACTCATTCACATCAGTCCCTGCTCCATTGGAGCTTACAGTCTAAATTCCCTAACATACACACAGGGAGAGAGAGAGAGACTAGGGTCAATTTTGATAGCAGCCAATTAACCTACCAGTATGTTTTGGAGTGTGGGAGGAAACTGGAGCACCCGGAGGAAACCCATGCAAACATGGGGAGAACATACAAACTCCACACAGATAAGGCCATGATCGGGGATAGAACTCATGACCCCAGCGCTGTCGGGAAGTTATGTGTGTAATGGCTTGATGTCTAGACCAGCCGTTCACGGTAGGTGAGATTGTTGGGTGGTGGGCAGAGGGAAGCACTGACTTCCAAAGGATGTGTTGGATTTGAGCATTCAAAGTGAGTCCATCTATCCATACCCACTGCTTCTCATGCCCTTCCCTGGTATGTGGTGAAGTGTTGCAGTTGTAGGTCGCCTGAGTGTTTGCGCTTATAAGGGGTCTCATGTTTGAAACAGGGTCTCCTGCCTTTCCAGTTGAAATCTCGTATAGCCCAATGTAGATAATTGAAACAAAGGTTGGAGATATGTATCAGAAGTGTGTGCAGGCGGTATAAGACTCTTGGGAGTAAGTTTATTTTGACTGTATTTGCTCTTCCCAACAAGGGAAAGCCCTTAGGGAACAAGTCTCTCAGGTCTTTGCAGATAATTATGGTTATGAGCAAAAAGTTGTTTGCAAATGCTCTGGACATGTCTTTGTTTATGATAACTCTCAGGTATATCAAGTGGGTAGGGTGCCAGACACATAAAATTGAATGCTTCATGCCAGGAATAAGATTCCTGCCACTCTGGAGATGGGATCACTCGAATATCTAAGGCCGAGCAAAAGGCTCCACCACCTTAACTCTGCTCTCCGGCTCCTTGTCTCTTCCGTGAGGCCCTTCTACCCCTCTCTCTACCCCCAGGGCCTCTCACCTTTCATCTAGCTGTACTTCGAGCTTCCGAGTTACTGTGCTTTTTGTTAACTGTTCCGTGCTGTCTCACCCTGTACCGTGTTTCTGTCTGTCGGTGTACGGCGCTACGGATACCTAGTGGCACCCTATAAATAAATACTAATAATAATAATAATAATAATAATAATAATAATAAAGGCAGGGAACATTGATGACCTGCAGTTGAAAGGGAAAGCCCCATCATTATTTTATATCATTCTTTTGTGTCTCATCCGTGAGGAGTCGTATTTATATTTAAATTTAAGGTCTACACTTTAGTACATTCTTCTATGGTATTTTCTCTAAGTATGACTTACCTCTTCTAGGGGAGCAACCCTGTAATAAATCTTTGTGCTGTGTGCAAAAACTCAAGACTTACCTTGTAAACTATAGATGAAATTACTAATAAAACTTTACTTAGTATGGAATGGCCTTTCATGGTATAGTGAGATAAAGGTGATGCTGTATATTTCCTGTATGTCACATCTATAACTTCAATGTGATTTTATGTATCTCTTTCTCCAGTGGTTCAGCTTAGGGGGTCCTCTCTACTGCTACAATTTGCTTAATTCAAACAGCTAGCAGTGTTGTCAATACCCACCTATTGAGAATGGAAACTTCATAAGACTAGTTTGTAAAGCGCCTGTTGAGGGATACAAAATTCCTTTGCTCTGGACGATTACAGGTATTGGAGGGCTTGCAAATTAGAGTTTGTCCGGAGAGCAGGTATGCAACACTTTGCTTCAGTTTGCTTAATTACAGCAAAAAAAAAAATTTTGATATATAAATATAAAGTTATTAGCAGTTGTACTGTTTGCAAATCATTTATAAATTCTTATACTATGGAAAACTTTTCTAACACCTGTCATTTCGTCTTTGTAAATTGAGTATTAGAAATACTGCCTTCTCATTTTTGCAGCAATGTAAACGTTTGCAAGAGTTAGCATTCTTTTTTTATATTCAGATGTCTGTCTTAGTGACACAAATCCTATGTAATCAAAGTGTAATAGGTAAAGTACTGCAAAAACAAGCTGTCTATTTGCATGATGTTTTCTTAAAATGTATGTTGTTGCATTGCTATAATTTATAGTTCTCCAGCAAAAGAAATTTATAAGCATTTTTTGTTTATAACTTGCATTTCTACATATTCAATAATTAATAATACTTAGTAAACACCAAATTTTAGTCAATGCTTGGAACAATATCATTTCATAGTATAGTGACATGAAACAGCAGGTGCATCTCCATGCTCACACTATGATAAAACACAGTAAAATAATAATATATAATATAATATTAATGCAATTTTACACTATGGAAATCATTTACTACCATGGTTAGAATAGTGTTAGATAAAACATTAGCTTTTGTTTTTCTATCTTGCTTTGAAAAGTTTCTTTGGGTTAAAGTGTATTTGTAACATATGTTTTTAATTAAATAAGTCTCTTTGGGAAGGGGGAGGGGGCGTTATTTATTTACAAATAGAATATATGTAGTATTTCAAGTGAATCAAACACCATCCTCAGCCAACATTTAACCAATATTGTGCAGTGACAATGAAAGCAAATATCTGATTGTTATGGTTTCGTACATTTTTGTACTTTGTTATTTTACTACTTTATTTGTGTCTTTCTTATAATTCTGGGTTTTCAACATCAACAATGGGGTTATTAAAGAACTGTTTTCTACATTCATGTTTAGACATGTTAAATTAGCGTGTAAGCATCTGTTGCAGTGGTGGGCAACAAGAAGCCAATCGGCATCCAGCAGCACGGTGGGTCTACACCAGTGACCTCAAGTTGACTGCTTCTAGTCATATTTGTTCTCTACTTTGTTTAAAAGCAGAGAATAAGACTGTCTGGGAACAGCAGACTTCTGCATCACCTGACCTCCCTGCTAGCAGAAATGGAGGAGAAGAGAGTGCAGTGTGCTCTACCATCTTCCTCTGTGAGCAGAATGGAGAGAAGTAGTCAGCAGAAATGTAACAGTAAGTAAAAGTGGGGGAGGATTGATGAGCATGTGGAGATTTAATGGGTAAATGGGGATTGTTATGGTTATTATGTGTATGTGGGGAGGTGTAATGGGCATGTGAGTGGCACATGGGGAGTTCTGATGGGCATATAGAGATGTCTGATGTACATGCGATCAGCATGTGGGGATGTCTGAGTGTCATGTGTAGGGAGATGTGATGGGCATGTCAGTAGGACTGAGGGTCATGTGGTGGAGGTGTGGGGCATGTGGATAAGTCTCATGGTCACACAAGGAGCATGTTGGGAGGTCTGATGATAATGTGGGTCAAGGTTTGGAGGGCACGTGAGTAGATTCGCATGTGCAGCCCTTTTGAAAGTTGGAGCGCCACATATGTAGCCATTAAAGTATACCAAGTTGCCAATCACTGATCTATTGTAATCATTTTCAAGTACAGAAAATGCATGTGTTATGCCTATATATGGGTTGTGTTTTTTATGAGTTGAAAGGAACACAATAAATTAATTTCTAATAGCTCAGTCTATGAAAGAAACACATATAAAAGGAGGGTGCATAAATAAAATAAGACAGTCAGCAAAACTTCAAATAGTGTGATGGGGGAATGGAATGGAAGAGGTAAAGGAGGGCGAGTGACAAGTCAAACGCTTTATTGAAAAACAGAGACATAGAGGAAGAAGGGGAAGAAGGAAAATAATTCAGTACTCTTCTTCTTCCTTGGGACCGTCCATAGTGGAATAATCTCTTAGCAGGCTGTGGATCTGCCTGTGACATTCCTGGATAGACATCTTCTCCCTTTTTAAAATTAGGTGATTCTTGGCAAGCTATAAAGCATCCTTAAAATAGTTCATAAGGACCAGGCCTAATGGATTGCCCCTTAAATGTGAGTACCAGGAAATAGTCCATACAATACCGAATGGTATGGAATGCAAGCCCTGGGCACAATATTCAAGTTCCAATAAGATCAAGTATTTGTTGCACTCTCCAGAAAGAGCCAGATATACATTTTTCTTCATTCTAAAAAACTGAGAGAGGTAATGATTATAATAGAGATTGTGGCAGAGATGGTGAAGAAACAAAGGGAGCATCTTACTCCATGCATAACAATACTAATAGGTGTGTACTGCATCAACCATAGACACAACAAAAATCTGCCTACTGAGGCTCTTCTGCATTGACACTTATCTTGTCATACAATTCATCTGGCTATGCCCACATAATTAGTCATATGGGCTGATGGATAATGCATACTAAAAGCAGAGAGCCAAAAGTACATTTTGATTGAAAGTGCAAGGGGCTTCAGTGTATAAAAACAAATATTAAGAAATAAAGTCTGACCACCTGTTAGTGTTAATAAATTCTAAACAATTTCAACTACATAAAACAGTTTAATTAGTGGTCATTTAGATAATTTAATCCATGAATGGCAATAATGTAGAACCGTTAAAAATACACATACACTCCTTGATGATATATACAGACAGGAAACTTTGTATGAACAACTATAATTTATGAAGCCTTGTATTTGCAAGTTTCCTCCCACCAAATCTATTCAAATTACTCTACAATGGCAGAGTCACAGATCTTGTGCATTACATAATGCATAAGAAAACATATTCTAGAATAACTCTTCTGTCTATGTCATCTCCAACGCCAGTCGTGGTAAGTCTCTGCTGTTCTCTAATCGAACAGAGTCAGTGATGTCACTACAAGCAACTGTGCCCAAGCCATAGTTTCAAATATCATAATATGTCCTTTTTATAGTAAAAAACGCTTTAACACAAATATACCCAGATATTATTTTGACTTTAGCTAATGATGCATCCAATATTTAATAATAATAGTAATAATAATTTATAATTCTTTATTTTTATAATGATTTTCTTCCAATAAGATTTAAAACACTTTACATTGTTGCAGAGGGCAAGGCAGATTTTTTTGGTGCACTCAGCTCCTATTCTATGGAATCATTTATATCAGTCCCGGTCACATTGGAGATTACAGTTTAAAATCTAAACCACACACACACAGTTGAGTCGATTTTTGTTGGAAGCTAGTTAATTTACCAGTATGTCTTTGAACTATGTGGGAGAAAACCAGAGTAACCAGAAAAAAACAGTCTGCACAAGGAATCCATTCTTCATTGCTAAATATCCAATGATGTGATTTTTTTTTTTATAGGGGTATCTTCTACTTTGGCGAGGTGAACATTTTTAAAATTACTAAAGTTTAAATGTTAATTTCAATTTTTTTTTAAAATAAAAGTGGAACTAGAAAAGTCAAGACACACTAAACAGCAATATAACTATTCACTCTATTTATGCTATCAAGCAGTCCAGATTAAGATAAGTCAGACAGATCTGAGATTTAGAAAGTGAAATTGAGTCATGACTGGGTTTTGCGCTCCAATGTCGGATCTCAAAACAAGGCAAAAAGTCATTTGTGTAAAAAAAAGTGATGCAAAACTCCCTCATTTTCTCATGTGCCATTTCAGAATATACAGTGTATAAGGAGGATGTTAGCTTCAATGCTCTGCTCTGAAATAGCATTTAAAATTAAACTATAGAATACAACGTTAGACAGGGTGAAAGAGGGAAAGAGAAAACAATAGAATATTTATGTACTGTTAGGTATTAATGCATATATAGTTGAGATGCTCAGGCTCGGTTCCCCGAGAACTGAACACACCTGAACTTAGTACATCCGAGTACCGAGTAGAGCTGACTCGCTACTTTTGCACGCTTTCAGAATTGAAAATGAAGCAAAACATCATTGTTACCGTGTTGGATCTCGCGAGTTTTGTATTCTATAAGTACCGCCCTCCACAGTCATCTAGCACTGTTTCACAGAGGGACACAGAAGGGGTAGAACAGTCTGCTAAGCAGTTGGGCAGCGTCATAGGTAGAATAGAAAGAGAAGGGAGTAGCAGTGTTCTTCAAAGTCTACAGTGACATTCAGGAGAGCTACATTGCTCCACTGCTATATGTCATTGCTGAAATAGAATTAATAATAGGTCTGGCAGACTTGGTCTTCTAAATCTGCAGTCCCATAATGTACAGTGTTATATAGGTAACACACAAAGAGGAGAGCTCCATTGCTAATTGTCATTGCTGAAATACAAATAATAGGGCTGGCAGTCTTGGTCTAAATCTGCAGTTACAATTTACTGTATCATAGCTAACTCAGAAACAGGAGAGGTGACAGGGACCAGTGCTGAAACAGAAATTGTAATAATAGGGCTGTCAGTGTTCTTTAAAGTCTCCAAAGACATTCTACTGTGCCATAGCTCATACAGAAACAGGAGGGGTGGCATTGTTCTTGACACTCTTCAGTCTCAGTCATGATTATACTAATCCCTCTACCTCATGTGCTAAAGTCTATGCTCAAGTGCATAGTGGTTTTAATTCAATGAAACAAAAATGTAAATAAAAAGCTTGTACTTTTGTAAAGAAAAAAACACCTCTCTAATAAAGGTGAAAGTTTACTGTTGAAATACATAAAATTGGCAACATGCCATTCTATACAAAATATTACCATTTATACCAGCATCAGCTAGCTCCCTTCTCTCAGCTAGATCTCAGCACCTGCAATCTACATTGTCATCATATTCACCTTCATTAGTGTGTACATCATCCTCAAACAATACTAATTAATCCCTGATGGAATCCACCATCACAGAATTCTGTATAATTTTATGTAATTGCCGGTAATGGCCCTCCTCATGAAATTTGTAGTTTATTTTATGGAAGAGCTGTCACGATTTTTGGGCAATTCTTTTAGATCTGACCAAATGTCAAAATGTTGTGCAGATTTATCTGCATCACCAATGAGAAAGCTAAGTTTGTGTCATGTACCACTTGAGCTTGAGCTTGCAGACCAGGAGGTGTTGGGGGTGTAGATTGCAGGTGCTGGTATCTAGATGAGAGCAGGGAGGTAGCTGATGCTGGACTGCTTGTTGTTATCTTTTTAACGTAAGTTTCTGATTTTCCCAACAGCTTTCCATGAACTCGCTTCAAATGTCGTAACATAGATGAGGATCCTACATGGTTAAGGTCCATACCTCTACTTGGTGTGGCTTTAAAAACGCTACAAATATCTAGACAGCTGTTGCCAGAATTTGGGCAAAAATAATTCCACACATCCATAAAAGTTGGATTTTTTGGTCTAATGCCTAGGCATGACAATGGCCTTCTTATCACTGGCAAGAACTGCTGCAGTCTTTGTTTGAAAGTGTATGAAAATAATATTGTGACCTGTGAGGTGGTCAAAATTGACTGCAAATGACTTGAAATTAGTGTTATTGAGGTTAACAATAATGTAGAAACACAAAAGAGAAAAATTATGTGATTTTAGCATATTTTTAGCAATTTTTCTAAAAAATACAGATCCAAAACCAAAATCAAAACACGGAGTTAATCCAGATCCAAAACCAAAACCAGAACATGGGGGTCTGTGAACATCTCTGATATAAAGTATTGCTATTTAGACTGAGTTAGATATCATTCAGAACTAACTAGTATATTTAGTGGAGAAAAACAGTACAGTTTTGCTATATTACTATTAGTAGCAGAACCCCCCCAAAACAATTAGGTTTATTTCTTTTAAACTTTTCCGTTTTTCTAGTGGAAGTAACTTGTGTGGGTCAGTGACATCTGTATTAAATAGGAAAAAAGGATGTTTGTCTGTGAGGATTTTTTCTAAGCATTTTCATCATTTAGGAACCGCATGTAGAACATTGCAGCAGCTGCAAACAAGTCATCTGTCATATCACCAACTGAAGCAAACCCATTAGATAAATTGAATAACAACAAAAATTTGAAACATTAGGCAGCATGCATCATGGAGTGTAAAGAGGCAGTAACAATCAGATCTTATTAGATGGACAGAGGCATCAGTAGACATTTGGACAAGTAGACACCCAATTGTAAAGAGCTGCGTAATTTGCTTTCGCTATATAAATAAATGATGATGATGATAGACAAAGGTGGCCTTGTTTTGCCTATATGCTATAAGTAAGGTACTCTGATATATTTGTCAGTTACCATGTATGTCTACATCCAGTTACCATTCCAGTTTCAGATCCTGATTGGGTGGGTCTCCTTGGTCTGTTGGTGGTATTTGGAGCCTGAGGTGCCTGTGCCTGTGGGGACAGGCACCTCAGGCACCTCTGGGGACCGTAGGTGACCTGAATATGCAGTGGTGATGGGAGTGGAACCCGAACCTTGTACAACCCCGGGGGAAACGGGATTGCCCAAGACTTGTGGAGGTGGCAGTCCCAAAGACCAATGTATATAGATATGGAATGTATAAAAATATGGAATGCATAAATAATATTTATATTTTATATTAATGAAGTGCAAGAAATATGTAAAACAGACAATTCAGATATACCAATAGATGGCCTTCTCACATATGTAAGAGTGTTTAACTAATATTACTGCAGATTTGGTTGCAAAAAACATCTGTCTTGACGAGACAATGCAATTAAAAGTCCACATTCTGAGAAATTAAGAGGACAGAATTTGTCACTGGTAAAGAATACATATATAGATGGTGATATGATGGCTGACTGGCTGACGATTTACGCTATGTGATTTAGTTAGAGAACCATGTAGACTGGTTAATTATTTTTTTAATTGAATTGGAGAAAGCAAATGAAATAATGGCAGAGTTACAAAATTCTTCATTAAAATGAGAGTGGACACAAGATCTCAACCACAGACAGCGGCATTAGCAGACATTTAAAAATGGAGAACAAGGTTAAATAGTGCAAGTCAAAATGGCATCGACCTAAGGCCCAGCCACTCAACAACCCATTTGTTCAAAAAGACATGCACATACTTTAACAAACCAAGGGCCGGACACTTTTGTGGCTGAAATGCTTGATTTATTTGGGCCCACACAAAGCCAACATTTTGGTTGGTTAACTGGAGAACAGATAGGGATGTTAACAAATGAATGATGGGCATTTGGATAACAGTGGTTACGGGTAATCTTCCTCAATGGTGACAAATTACAATGTTATCATTACCCTCATCAAAGTTGTCTACATCAATTTTCATTGAAAAAAGAAGATACACAAAGTAGGTAACTGTTAGGCAGCATATCGGAAACATTAGAGAGGGTCAGCAGCAGTACTTTGTTCAAAATTTGTGAAGGGATCCCTAGAAAATAGTCTGGAAATTACTGTACATGACTGTTAATGCTGTAAATAGTAAGATAGGAGCAAAAGCAGCTCAAAATCACATAATTATACCTATTTTTCCCAAATTTTATCAAAAAAACCAAAACCAAAACCTTTCATGATTTTGGGGCAAAACCTGTAACAAAATCAAAATACAAAGATGTTTTAGAACCAAATCTACATCCAAAACTAAAACATGGTGGTCAGCGCCATCTCTAGTGTCTAGCACTAACTGGGTGAGTCTAAAATGTTTTATTACATGATATTCCAGTATTTTATTCTGTAAGTATATGTTTTATTTACTTGACCTCTAGTTTTCGAGTTGGCATTTGTAATCAGACTCTTTTTATGAATGCTTACTAGAATTATTCCTTGTCAGTCAAATGCTACTATAGTAAATACATGTTATAAGCACTCAACAGCATTCAGTGTATGCTACAAATCAATATGTTATATAAAAAGAGGACCCTAGAGAACCAGGTGAAGTACTTCAAGGGTAAAGATGAAATTTATTTTTATCATAACCGGAGCATCAGGAAAATAAGAGTATTTTTTTCTTCTAATGAGCAATATCCTTTATTTAATCTACTTTCGAAGGAAAGTGTAAAAATGCTACAAGCATGTGGCATTTCAAGAGCAATTTGTTCAGCCTATTTTATCATCATACAATTGTAAGATGTGCATCTGAGGACGAATAATCTAAATGGAGGAACAAGTCAAATTATACAGTTATTTTATTCAAAAAAGGCACATATTCATCACTTAGCCATTGCATTGGTTTTATTCTTTGCCTTTCGGTTTAATGGAAGAAAGCTTTTATGCATTCTAACCATTGCTACTTATGACACATAAGTACTATAGTGTCTCAAAAACAGCTTGCATGTGTGTCTTATTAAGCTCAAGTGAAGGTTTTTGGAGGTGTAATTCCAAACACAAAAGGCATAGTAGATTAGGAACTATCAAACAGGGAACACAGGATTTTCATTGGCACCATTCTACCACCAACACATTTTATATATGTAAAGCATACATATAAGTATAACATAAAGGGGTATATTTATGACCCTTCATTTTTTTCTGTAGAAACTTTTTAATCCTCATCACATAGATGCGGATTGAAAAGTTTCTCATAAGTATTAAAAATCAACACAGGAAGAGCCGTTCCGAAAAAACGCTGCTCCTGTGAAGTGTTTCACTTACCTTTCACTGGATTCTTCTCTTTTCCTCCCTGTGCGGTGCTGATCGTCCCTTTTTCAATAACTGTGCGCATGCGCCGACCGGTAAACTCGGGCATGCGCACAGAGATCCCTGTCTGAAGGAACCTGAGGCATGTGACATGGAGGGATCATGTGATCCCTGCACACATGCGCTGTGCAGCTCTGCTCTTCGGAGCAGAGCTGTTTTCAGTGAAATGTTTCACTTATGTTAATGTACGCCAGCTTCAGATGGCGTACATTAACATGTAAAAAAAGAGGAATACTTCACCTGCCACACTTTCATACATAGCGTTACTGAGCATTCCCCATACATTGTTATGAGGAGTGCTCAGAAAAATGCTAATGGGTGCAAAGCAGCAGATATCTCCGATATCTGCTGCTATGCTAGATTAATACATAAGGATTTTACTGGTAAAGCCCCGAAAACAGATTTACAAGGGGGGAAAACTTTAATAAATAGAATCCATAGGGAGAGCATGTATTGTTTCTGCACAATTTTGAATTAAAGGGTTATGCATCATTTGTTGTATTACTGTGTTTTATTTAACTTACTTTACATCTTTTAGATAGTATACCCTGATATTTGGGGATTAGAGGAACCAGTATTATGTCCCTTAATTACAAGTCATTAGCTTATTTCAAAGAGTTTATTTTACAATTTTGTTTTCAATACTTCATTTATAAAGTTCTATTATGTTCCACAGTGCAGTGCTTTGTAAAAGAGGAACACCAGACACAAATGATGTATATGAAATTAGATTTGCAAAGAGAAGCTGGATGACAGGGTAAGAGATCTGAAATCAGTTTGTATTTACAGTCATGCCAGAGCTGTTTTTAAAGTTTTTAAAGCAAAGGACTACAATGTATCTCTTTAAAATATATGTTAGTGAACCAGAGGCTGTTAAAATACATTACCCAGTAATTGTTATGAAGGTTCTAATAGAAGCTGTGTCTTTTGAAGGCCACTTGGACAGCATTGTTCGTTATAGGTAATGTGAAAACTAATAGAGTGGTTGAGCTCTTGTACTTATACTGTACTTTATTAGGATGTAATTACAAGGGCTATAACGTGCTGCATAAACCAAGCCTCTTGCTGATATCATTGTGTGTAATACAATAGTACTGGTATTTTGATTTCTGCAATTACTCTAATTGCTGTGGTACAGGGGTAATGATCAACAGCAGCATAACCTACTTAAACACATAGAAAACATGGTCTATATTACAGTGTACCATAAAAACTGAAAACAAATGGCATAATCTTATGTTATCTAAATTATGTGTTCACCTATTGCATGGCAGACTCAGAGTATCAGCAATTGTGATTTGCAGAACAACAAACCTAAAGCATTAGCTGCATCATGGAACCACACTGTACATCTATACAGCATTCTCAGTATGTTTTATATACATTTTATTTCATATATGGCTATTCCTGAATGCTTCTCCATGTTATGCTGTACCATGGAATATTACTCTGGGGAAAGTAAGGTGAAGCTTTCAAACATACGAAAGTGTCCATTATAGTGGAAATTCCAGCCACAGCAGCTCTAACTACAGCAAGGAAACCATAAGAAAATGGACAACAATGTGATGCAGCAACATTATTTATATATTTACAATGCTGCAATTTGTATAAATAAATAACAGCAATCAGTTATATAAAATAATTATGTCATACGAAGCTTAACTGCACAATTAAGGATGGCATTTTGGATTCCAATCCACTAAGTCTGTAAGCCAGCAATCTCATACTACCCTATTTCTAATTTATAATCACTCTCTGGCTTTTAAAGTCATCTACGGGGCACCTGCTCTCTGTGGGCAAAAAGTAAAAAGGTCCACAGCCAAGGTCAAACCATCAATGTTATACACACAATACAAATTGGATCAAGACGTCTAAATAGCTAAAGTAAACTCCAAAATCTGTCTAGTACTCTTTTTTAGCATTGTAGTCCAGCACCAGGTTATAACAGGCTGGGCTGGTACCAATATTGTGGGGAGACCTGCAGAGTGGGGTCCTCCTGTCATAGTAAGACTTAAGGAATTCAACATGGGTCTGAATCACGGGAATTGGGTCTGGAAAAGACGTATAACCATCAAGAAAAAAAATCAGCTCAAAGCTGATAGCTCTGAGGTTGCAAAGTAGTGAGTTAAACATAGGATTGTATGTGGCAGCATGGCAGACATTAACTTCTTGGGTATGCTAAGGCTTGTACAATTACAAGTGCCTGCATACCTATAGCTGTCAGAGCATACTAGTGCTTGTAGAATGATAGATGTCTATATGCCCTGATATCCAGTATCCTCGGGGACCTCTAGTACATCATAGTGAAATATTAAGAAGCAAACACACACTGTATAAAATGTCATTTGAAATAAATAAAAAAAATCCATCATTGTCATTGTCTTTGTTCTTTATTGTATTGCCTAATTTCTATAATATCTTCAGCTTCCTTCATCTCCATTTTCCTTTATTCTTGATTTTCATTTTTTTAATTTGTATGTCTTGTTTTTTTCATGGTAATCTAATGGTTAGCTAAAAAAAAAACCTTTTGAACAATGAGTCACTGTAAATGACAGGTCTGTCCGCAAGCCTCAATCTAATTGTCCCCTCTTATTGGAAACTTGCACATAATCCACATGTGAGGTATGAATGAACTTCATTGATAATCTGCATGGGAGTCTCTACGCACGTAGACAATTTGAATGGTGTTCTGTCCTCACTATAACTTCACTTTGGCCTGAATATAATCAGGCAGACAGCATAACCACTCCTATTTTAATGTTGTTTATTCAAGTGGTTAAGAACATGGTAATTCAAGTGGTAAAACGTTAATACAGAAATAATGGAATACATTTACAACATGAACAGATGCAATGTAATGCAAAAATGAAAAACATAGCAAAAGAACATAACTAAGGAGAAATTTTACCATGTGCTAAGGGGAGAAATATACTGCACCTCTTACTTCTTAGGATATAATATCTAAAATGGCGACCTCCTGTAATTTCCATTATGCACTGAAAACTAAACTACAGAGGCCCTGAGAGTTACATTTTAAGCTAATACCAGACTGGCCACTGGGTGGAGTTTACACAGAATACATGCATATGTAAATATAAAAATTCTGAAGGCATATCAAATGGCTTTCTGATACGCTAACGAGAAGAGCAAAGTCTTTCTGATTGGTAACTTGCAGACAAGCCCCTGGCCTGTCATTTGTGTCACTGCTCACTCTCTGCTCACTACTTTCCATCACGCATGAGCATTTCCTCTTTTGTTCTGTGTCTTTTTCACATACCTCTCCCTATAGTATAATTATGATATTATTTTAACTTTGGTGGAAGGGGTTGGCAGAGTGTTGATTTAAATTGCGTTCTCAAACTGCTATTGTTCTGAGTCTCAATTGTCTGATTTTTGACCTTTGGGAACAAAGTGTTATTAATGAAGAATACAATTGGGGCATTTGCCAAGATTAGCTGTTTGATTACACTTTGCACTTGTCTTAACTCCTTTCATGGTTTCGAACTGTAGTTATTTGAATTCACCGGAAGTCAGTGATATGGAAAATATTTATGGTTACAGCAGTGCTGATTTAGCTCTGGATGGAATTCTAAGTACTTCAATGAATTTCAAGCTCCTGTTCTGGAGTAAAAGCTTGTGTCATACTGTGTAGGTAACATTGGGATGAGAGAAGGATGCAGATTGAATAAATCTTACACCACATTTTACACCATGCTCAATAATGAAAATATTGATTTAAATAGCATCATTATCTGGAAATTTGTTCACCTTAGAGCCACACACAATATGATATTATTCCATTTGACCAATAGTAGCTGCAGTAGCACAGAATTTTGTCAACTCCAAAGGATCCAGCAGAGAGTTAGCAGATAATTTAGATGTAACCTATGTATTCAGGATGTGTTCATGCAAAGGTTAGAGACATAGCTAAACTTCTCAAAGGATGAGGAGGTGACGCCATTAGCAGAAGAGTAAAAATCAATGTTTAATTGAAAGAATCGCAAAAAGTGCTAGATATGGAGAAAATGAAGATTTACATTAGATGAGCAATTAGAGATGAAGAAAGGGACAGTAAGGTACTAGGGATTAGCTCAAAGTGTTAATAGTGAAGTATTGTTTAATGATTTCAAGCATATGTTTAGAAACCAATAATGAACTGATAGTACAGATCATCAATAAAAATCCATGACTTTTTGAAATATTTAGCAGATTGACGCAGTTTTGGATATAGATTGGCATCTCTACCACAGAAGTCTGTAGGTACAGATGCTTGCGAGAAAAAAATATATTTTTACCCCAAGGACTGTATACAGGACCCGCAGTCACCCCCTAAAGTTAGAGGAGAGGACGTTTCACAACCAGCAAAGGAAGGGGTTCTTTCCAGTAAGGGCAATAAAGATATGGAATTCACTGCCAGGGAAGGTTGTGATTGCAGATTCAATTGATATATTCAAGAAATGATTAAACAAATTTGTAGTAGAAAAGGCTATCTAGTGTTACTGTTAATTAAAATGAAGGATAGTAGTGGATCCAGGAAGAAATAGGACTGCAATATTGGGTCAGGAGGGATTTTTCCCCAATTGAAATAGATTGGCGGTTGCTCTATCTGTATCCATTTCAAATATAAGATAGGGATCACAGGAAAATAGGTTGAACTTGATGGACTGGTGTCTTTTTTCAACCTCATCAACTATGTTACTATGTTACATGCATATGTTCAGTGGGAAGCATCTCAAGATGCATCCAGCTCAAACATGGAAGCATATGCATCAGACGTACAAGTGTGTATACTTATGCAACATGATAACATAGAGAAAATGTGGCTTGACAGTTAGTAGCATATTCTAACATGACATTACCCTATTTATATACAAAATAAAAATGTAATTAGGTGTCATATATACCAAACAAAATAGTGCAATGACAGTGTTGTATATAAATTTGAAAGTCATATTTTCAATAAAAAATGTACTTACAAATTAAATTAAATACAAACATCTTTCTCTTTTGGCCTCTCTATTGGTAAAGAGGCACAGCGATACGCAAAAATGTATATACGGATATATCATATGTTTTTCTGTGTGCATGGGCTGTACAGAAATACATATGTTGCGCAAAAAAGACACATATTCAACTCTACATGATCCACAATATGTCTTTTTGTTGTGCTGATGTTATAGGTAGCAAAAGTAAGGAGTGATAAAGCAAAACGTGTTTTCAAAGTCTTCTGAAGTAAGTATGAAATCTTTATTCCTTTCACATCAGATGTGGACACCTCTCAAGCAGAGAGAGATGTGTCATGGTACATACAAGTACAAGCTTTTATACATTTTAACAGCATCTGTTAGAGAATGTGAAGATCTATATGGTTATTTACAGTTTGCTAATATGGTAAAGAAGTTTCTATTGTCTACAATGTCTACCTTGAGATAAAGAAATCACATAAACCAACATTGTTATAATTGTTGGGATAGCAAATCTCACTTCACTTTATTAAGCTTGACCTTTCTCATTGTTCTTTAAACCTATAGGTAAATAAGATTATCCTTCTGCACTAAGAATACAACTGTTGAATCCATGTCAACTTTTGACCCCTTCAAGCTAAATTCTGAAAAGAACAGAATTGGAGAAATAAAACATAAGAATATTTTATTGATTAATTGAAACAATATTGACCATAAAGAGTCAATATTGTGTAAATCGGGTTGACTTCCACATCTGGAGATATAAGTGGGATGAGAAAATTGAGTATATGGGCTTTCTAGTGATATAAATAAAGTACTGATGGACTATATTAATGGGGGTATTAGGGCATGATTATGGTCTTTCTTGTAGTAGAGGAAATTTAATTGAAAATATTTCAAAATGATCCTCTGATAGACGGAAAATAAATTTAGTTATGGCTGAAACAGACACATGATGTCATTAGATGATATTTGCACATAAAAGTTGTCTGTTGTTTCCTTGGGGGAGTCACTTATTGTGAAAACATGAATATACATTTTTTTTGCTTTTTCTGTTTTTATCGTTACAAGTAGAATACTGAAGAGTAAAAGCTGAGCAATGTGTAATAACCACAAACCATGATAAACTTGAAATAGATGCCACATAAGATTTATTTTTAGATTTATACAATTGAAGAACAAATACGTATGTCTTAGATTCCATTTTAATAGTTGATACAGTATATATGACCACTTAACAAGCTATGAGTAAAGTGGTCTAGTCTAAAATACTAAAGGCAGTGATTGCTTTTTTTGATATGAATCAAATATGCTACATAACAATGGTAAGCTCTGCAATAATGCAAAGGGTATAGATAAGATTCATTATCTTGACAGAAGGAAATTACCTTTATTTTTAAGATTAGATAATTTAATTTTTCTCAAGAGACCAGAAGCCACTTTCTGAATGTTGACTTGTCTATCAAAAACAGTAATGTATGTAAAGAAAGCCAGAACCAACCAGCTGAAAATTAATGATTGCAAATCAATTCAGACTGTAATGTAACATATAATGTAAAATATAAACATTTGTAATTATAAGGAATCTTGCCTGATATATATATATATATATATATATATATATATATATATATATATACATATATATATATATATATATATATATATGTTCAATTATAATTATCTTCATCTAAGTAATAAAGTAATAAGAATAGACAACCACAGTCTGCTTAAGCTAATAGCATAGGACACAAAGAATTATACATTGTCATATTTACTCTGTGCAAACATTAACAGTGTAGGGTGGAAAAAGTATGTGAACCCTAGGATTTAATAACTATTCTTGGTATTCTGGTGTGAACAGCTTTCTTCAGGTCATGCCACCGCATCTCAATCGGGTTGAAGTTAGGACTCTGGCTGGGCCTTTTCAGAAGTCTAATTTTCTTCTGTTGAAGTCATTCAGTTGTAAATTTACTTCTGTGCTTTGTCCTGTTGCATCACCCAATTTTTGTTGACCTTCAATTAGCAGTTGTTTTGCTAAAATTTGGAATTCATTTATCTGTCAATGCATGTTTTCCAGTAGCTGAGGCAGGAAAGCAGACCCAAACCATGATGCTCCCTCCACCATACTTTACAGTTGGAATGAGGTTTTGATGTTGTTGTGCCTCTTTTTTCTCCACACATAGGGCCTCATTTAGAGTGGACTCAAAGGCCATTTCATGCGCATCGTGCATCTTTACACTGAAGAGCACGTTCAGTAAGTACCTGTTTCATCTGCTTTTCAGACGCAATGTACACTTGCGACAGCTTGTGTCTCTGTACGAGGGAAAGAGCGTAATGCAGAGTTTTGTATAATAAAGATACTATGGGCGTCTGTCTGCAAATAAAACCCTAGATGGACTCAGATACAGACGAAACACACGTAAAAAAAGAGAGAAAAAGTGCGACAGGAATGAGGTGGCACAAGTAGTTAGCTAGCTGCGGGAACTGGCCGCAGCTCGGTAGGGTATAACGAGTGGGTCAGCTTGCCATAAGGAAAAAGTGATAACTAAGTGGCTCAGGGATCAAAACATTGACATTTTGGCTCCATGTCAAGGTAACTACCAGACCTTAATCCCATTGAGAACTTGTGGTAAATTCTCAAGAGGTGGGTGGACAAAGAAAAATCCACAGATTCTGACAAACTCCAAGCATTGATTAGGTAAGAATGGGCGGCCATCAGTCAGTAGGTGGCCCAGAAGTTGATTGGCAGCATGCCAGGGCGAATTGCAGAGGTCTTCAAAAAGAAGGGTCAACACTGCAAATATTGACTCTTTGCATAAACTTAATGTAATTGCTAATAAAAGCCTTTGACACTAATGAAATGCTTGTAATTTTACTTCAGTATACCATAGCAACATCTGAGAAAAGGTCTAAAAGCACTGAAGCAGCAAAATTTGTGAAAAACAATATTTGTGTCATTCCCAAACCTTTGGCCGTGACTATACATGCCATTCACTTCTTTAACAGCGTTTCTGTTACAATATATAAATATATATAACCTGATTTGGAGTCTGCACCAAGATTAAAAAGGTGTATGACCACAGTCAACAGTAGCCAGTTCAGACAGCTCAGAGAGGGTTTGAGGAGATGAATCAGCAAAAGGCTGAGGAGATGGCTTAGTGGAGAGGTAATGGATGAGCTGGGATGTGTCCTTCAAGATGGGCAGTGAAAGTGAGACAGACTGGAGCTGAGGAGAGTTGTTAATATCTTGGATAGAAAAGAGAGAGCGTCCACAGTGATAGGCTGAGAAGATAACCCCAGCTATACAAGGACTATTTTTTTCTGTGTTCAGACTCTAAAGATCAACTTGTAAGTGGAGATGTTCACTGACACCCGTGTTTTGGTTTTGGATCTGTATTAACTTCATGTTTTGGTTCCGGATCTGTATTTTTTTGAAAAATTGCTAAAATATGCTAAAATTTGGCTCTTTTTTGTCCCTATATTAGTATTAACCTCAATAACACTAATTTCCAGTTATTTCCAGTCAATTTTGAACACTTCACTGGTCTCAATATTATTTTTAATCACTTTAGGCCAAAGACTGTAGTGAGCTGACTGGATATTAAGCGACAGAGCAATGGCACAAACACACTGCAGTTCCTGAGTCAGCACAACATTTTGACATTTGGGGCTAGATTTACTAAACTGCGGGTTTGAAAAAGTGGAAATGTTGCCTATAGCAACCAATCAGATTCTAGCTATCATTTGTTTAGTGCACTCTACAAAATGACAGCTAGAATCTGATTGTTTGCTATAGGCAACATCTCCACTTTTTCAAACCCGCAGTTAAGTAAATATACCCCTTGGTCTGGTCTAAAAGAATTGCCCAAAAATCGTGACAATTTGACAAATGATCCTGACAAATGAACTACAAATTCCAAAAGGAAGGCCATAACCGTGGTGTGATTTGACTAAGGCGGAGGTACTGCGCTACTGTTGAAGAGAGACCATTCAGACCACCTATAGACATGACATATACACTGACACGCTTCCATACATGCCCTAGCACTACAATGGGGTGTTACATATGTTTGGAAATGGTCAGGCAATGAGACACAATCGTAACTGTATAAGAAAAATTACTGCCTCTATGGGTTTTGCAAGCACATACAAAGACAAACACACAATCAAAATTAAGAGGCACTCAAAAACTCTTAGACATAAATTCAATATGGGGGAGATTAATTTGCTGGTGATGTGGCACACGAACATTGCACTGCATACATTGTCAGCAATTACAGTAAAAATCTCTGAAGCGAGGTGTGTCGTCTTCGTTCCTGAGACACCTTGCGTCTAATTGAATCTCCCCCTATCTCTCACAATACAAATAATTATGAAATATATATATATCCAGACACAAAATCAGAGGCAGACGGCAGACAAGAATTGTATTCAGAAGCAAATTCCTTTTCTGATTGTGTTCAGAAGCAAATACTGTCTTAACTCTGTCTCATAATGTATTTCATTTATATTTAGCACTGCATGTTCATGTCAAACAGGTTATACAGATACAGATTATATATATCGATCAGCTTTAAACCATTTAAACATTTAAACCACTGAGAAGTAAATGAATAACATTGATAATCTCATTACAATAGCACCTGTCAAGGTTTGGGATATATTAGGCAGCAAATGAACAATCAGTTCTTGAAGTTGATATGTTGGAAGCAGGAAAAATGGCCAAGTGTAAGGATCAGAGCATCTTCAAAAACGCAGGTCTAGTGCCCGGTGGTTAGTACTTACCAAAAGTGGTCCAAGGAAGGACAACTGATAAACTGGTGACAGGGTCATGGGTGACAAAGGCTTGTTGATGCTAGTGGGGACCGAAGAGTAGCCCGCCTTGTCCTATCTCACAGAGGAGCTAAGTAGCACAGATTAATGAAAACGTTAATGTTGGCTATGATAGTAAGGTGTCATAACACACATTGCAACCCAGCTTGCTGCGTATGGGGCTGTGTAGCCGCATAGCAATCAGAGTGCCCATGTTGACCCCTGTCCACCGTCGAAAGTGCCAACGATGGGCATGTGAGTGCCAAAACTGGACCATGGAGCAATGGAAAAAGGTGGCCTGTTCTGATGAATCACTTTTTCTTTTACATCATGTGTACTGCCATTTACCTGGGGAAGAGATGGCACCAAGATGCACTGTGGGAAGAAGGCAAGCCGGTGGAGGCAGTGTGAGGCTCTGGGCAATTTTCTGATGGGAATTCTTGGGATTAATCTGGATGTTACTTTGACACATACCACCTTCCTAAATATTGTTGCAGATCAAGTACAACGGTACTTAATGACAACGGTATTCCCTGATGGCAGTGGCCTCTTTCAGCAGGATAATGCACTCTGCCACACTGCAAAAATTCTTCAGGAATGGCTTTAGGAACATGAGAAAATGTTCAAGGTGTTGTTTGGCCTCCAAAGCACCCAGATTTCAATCCATTTGTGGGATATGCTGGAAAAACAAATTAGAGCCATAGAGGACCGACCTCACAATTTACATGACTTCTAGGTTCTGCTGCTAACATCTTAGTGCCAGATACCACAGATACCTTCAGTGGTTTTGTGGAGTCCATACCTCAATGGGTCAGAACTGTGTTGGCGGCACGAGGAGAACCTTCACAATATGAGACAGGTGGTTTTAATGTTGTGGCTGATCCGTGTAGAATTTAAAGTAGTTGACTATTTTGTGTTTTTAACCATGTCTCATACTTATGTCTTCAATTTATCAAGTTTGTTGATATGTACATCTTCTGCTGTCAATTTACTGTGCTTTGAAGGTTTTGCAATTGACAATACTGCTTGTTATTTATATTTCCTTTCCCGTTCCCTCCTACCTTTTAATTTCCTGTACCTTAAACCTCACTTACTCATTTTTCTAGAGTTTAAGAAAAATGTGCTAAATAGCTTGAATAATAACCAGTAGTGGAGTCTGTTTGTGGAGCACTTCTGTGCTATGATGATGTATCCTGTAATTTTGCTGAGTTACAAAGTAATGTTTAGGGGAAAAAACATTGAAAGTACAACATGAACTTGAGTCTAGAAAGAGTTTTGGTCAGTGCAAACATGTACTGCTGGATTTTGCCTAAAGTGGACTGTCACTAAGAAAGAATTTCATCATATGCAAACTCTAACTGATAGAATTTTGTGGTGTTTGGTGCAAAAACAAATGGTTGAAAAAGAAATCTATGGTGTGAAGCAGCAGTATGCACAAGAGACAAATGTGTTGGAATAAATCATTGAAAAGTTTCTTTAAATATAGAAAAGAGACATACACGTATATTCTTTTAAATATGGACAAGAGGAAAAGCTTAGAGACATTGAAAAAATTATTTTAAAGTGTGTCTAGAGGAAAGAGAAAATTGAATTAAGGATTTTAAAGAGTGTTTGCAAAAACATCAAAAGAAAGAGACAGCTGTCACTGTTTGTAAGGAGAAAAAAAGGAGAAATAATGTTGCTCTATACAGATTCACACTGAGTGATGTCATAATCTGTCCTGCAGTTTGACTTTCAGTTAAAGTAGTTTCCATGATGTTGAATTGGGATTAATTCCAGTATGTCATGGGTTAAAGTACTTTCAGTATATCTGAAGCTGATTCGACAATCAAGGACAATAGTTCAGCTAAGCCTGACACTCCCTACCAGATCTGTTTTATCTATTTGGAATTGACAGCTTATTGGCTCTACCCTAGCCCAGAGCCAGGCTAAATTCTGTCCTGCTGGTGGATTTCCCGGCCATGTACCTGTTTTGGATTTGTTGTTTGCTGGCTGCTTGCGACCTCTGCTGAACTCTAGAATATCTGCTTGTTCTGCTGTCTTGGACTTTGCTTTAGAGAGTTTTTGTGTTCTTGCCTTGCACAGCAAGTAACTGTAATATTTGTGAACACTCCATTATTTTTTATCCTTTTGCTTTAAAAACTCACTTGTATTGTGACTCTTAATTTATCGGTTTTTTTTTACATGTGTGCAAATAAATATTATTATTTCATGTTTTCTGTTGTGCCAGAGCTAATCATTATAAGTAAGTGAAAGATAAAGGGCCTGATACATGTTCAGACAACTACTCCCTTGTTCTTTTGTGGAACTGAAGAGCTCTGGACTTAGTGTGCAGACTCCAGAGGTGTGCCACACATAGGGAAATAGAGCCTACTGCCTACATACATTTTAATAATATATGTATTTAATGATAATCTATGTATATATATATATATATATATATATATATATATATATATATATATATATATATATGGAATTGGTGCCATGGTGAATTGGTGCTGTATATATATATGTGAAAGTGGTGAAATTGTGTGGCATAATATCAAATTGTGGGCAATTCTGTTTGGCATAATATGAACTGGGGACACTACTTTGTGCTACAGTATGAATTGGGGGTGCTATTGTGTGGTATAATCTGAACTGGGGCACTTTGTGGAAGTCTTCAATGCCATGGCCAGAACCGGACTATACACTATTGAATGCAGCAACATCCAATTAATTTTCGAGTGCAAGGACCCATATTACAGCCTATGATTTTAAGGTCGGAACATGAAGGGGACCGAACGTATGCACATAGTCAATGTACAGTAAAGGTGTGCCAAGCTTGAGCACACTCAGCAATATACGATTGAAGCTTTGGGAATCTCAAAGTTACTTGTTTTCCTACTGTATCACTTACACCAGCTGAAGGTCGAGTGTAAGTGCCAATTAATAGTGATGATGGTTATGTATGCATGCAAGAAAATGTGTTTCCAAACAGGAACAACTGTACAAATCAATTGTAATTGTCTGTTAGAGCAGAGCGCACCTAGACCCATATTCAACAATAGATGTATCTTTAACTTGTTGAATACGGACGTGCCTATGAGCGATTTACGTGTGTTTTTGTAAAAATAGAAAAAACTATTTTCATTACCGTGTGGCATAATATAAAGTGGCCACCAAAATTCAAATCTGCTTAGCGTTAAAGAGATTTGTGATGTTCCCTTTTTCCTTGAAAAAGGAAATTGCAGATTTTGTGCAGTGCAAGTAGGAAAAGAGAGCATTAGCCCTGTGACCGGGCATAGATAAGTGAGCTGAGGGAGTTGTGGGAATGATGGAGGATATGATTATATGGGAAGGGGGATTTTGTGGGATATTATGTGGGGAAAAGTTTGGAAGAAATGATGATGAGAGGAGGGATTGACGAGATGAAAATATTTATAAACATGCCCCCATGGGTGGTGCAAGACAAGGGCCCTGGATGGTGCAAGGTACACCCCCTGGGTGGTGCTAGACACACCCCTCCAGCGGTGTGCCGAGGTGCACAGTATCTCTATCTCTCTGTAGATTTACCTGGGTGCACACCCTAATGAAATGAGCTGTGCATGATTATGTTCTAAAATATAGCCATTTCAATAACTGTTTATAAAAAGCATGCTTTTGTGTACCATAGATGACCCCATAACACTAAAATACATAGGCCAATAATAGCAAATAACAGCTTCATTAAAACAGGACACAACCTTGCATCAAATGTGTACATTTGTCAATTACCAATCTGTCAAATCAGTTACTAATAGAAGGTTGAGTGTCATTTTAGTTAGTCAGGAACAGTGTCATATCTACCTTTAGCAGCAAGTATTATTTAAACCTTGAAACTAGATAGGAGATTAAAGGAAACAAATAACACCCAATCAGGAGCAATCTCTTTGTCTGATACCTGATTAATGTTAATGGAGTGACAGCAAGATCCAACACATATGGGTAGATAGTATTGAGGAGCACAGAGGTGCAATACAACTGTGTCAAAAGATGATTGAATCTTGGGGCCTGATTCCGATTTGGACGCATGTTGGGCATAATTTAAGCTAAAAAAATCAGCACGTAAAATAAGTCTAAATATATATTGTATATATTTATATCTATGCAACTCTGCAGATAGCGCATATGTGTGAGGCTTGTTTTGTGGCCGTGCAAAGTTCAAATTAGCAAGTTTTACACTATTAGAATGAGAGTACGTCCAATTTAACATCAATCCCTAGGATTTTACTATGAAA
Organism: Mixophyes fleayi; assembly: GCF_038048845.1. Lineage (NCBI taxonomy): Eukaryota > Metazoa > Chordata > Amphibia > Anura > Limnodynastidae > Mixophyes > Mixophyes fleayi. The sequence goes on along the minus strand of NC_134403.1, from coordinate 307,064,923 downwards.
AGAAAAGATATGGACAGGATAAAATACACTTATTTTTTTGACAGGATAGAACTTAGCAAAATGAAGGCAATATGAGGCCATGTATCCTTGGTTATAAAAAAGAATGGCCAACACCTTATTTGACATAAAAATTAGAAACTGTCTAGGAAAAGAAGGTGTTAAAAGAGTGAGACGGAAACCTTCAATCTCTTGCTCCATGGCATAGAGATATGTTTACTACATGGTTTATTGTTTTGATAGTGTAGTTAGTTGGAGGTTAGGTGGGAAGTATGGAAGGTGGATAGTTGGTAAGGGGGGAGATGATGTGTACTGCTCAATGTGTAGTGTTTGAGGTTTTAAAAGGAAAATTAAAATAGCCATCATGAATAAAATATATATTTTTAAAACATTATAAATTCCATTACTTTCTTAGAACTACTAAGAGTGTTGACATTTTTTGCACATACCTTGTTAGCAGGAGTTTAGTGCTGAAAAAATGTGGATTTATCATGTACTGTAAGACCTATTCCATTTTTGCACAAAAGGTCATTTTATTTAGTCTCAAAAGAAATTACTTTTTATGTTTAGCTTTAAAAACAATAAAAACAAGATGAGTGAATCTCCTACAGTTCATTTCATACAAAGATTTGTAATATTGTGACAATATTTCTATTTTCGGTAAATTGAATCTCACACCATTTATTACTGGTTCAAACAAAGAGAACATTTAAAAAGAAACAATAAGAGTATAGACACTAATTTTTAATATACATTTATTTTTTGTTGATTTTTTCATGGGTTTCTTGTTAAAACTTATTTAATGTTGTCAGTAAAAAAGCACAAGCATGGCATACCTGGCCAAAGAGAGCATAACATGAGTGAACGTAATCACATTCACTAAGGCATCTAGGGAAAGTTTGGTTTATTCATGGCATTCTTTTAACTACATCCAGCTTGGTGTCTTTATTAATTTTTTTAAAAGTAAAATATTTTCTTTTCATGTTTGCGCATATACATGGGATATGTAAGATACAGTCCTAACTTTTCATTCCTGTACCTGGTGTTGTTTTTTATAAACAAAGCAAAACCACTAATAGACATTTCTGGAGGGATGGGCAACACACATCTCTCATGAGGGATAAGGCTCCCTAGGACTCCCTCCAGCTAGTTTGGAGGCATAGTTTTCAAACCCCAGGTGGCTCACAGGCCCTGTTATTGCTATGAGAGGGCTACATTTTCACAACTTACCCCCTGGACACTTTTGAGGACTGATTATCAGTCTTTGAAGAGCTAGTGTTATCAGACAAACAATGCATTCCATACCTTTAAGGTTATAACAGTTGTAAAATGGAGCATATAAGAACAGGTCAAAATGCCAATCCATGGGGAACACTTAACATGTATAGTAGGTACTCGACCCTTGGTGTAAAAATACATGTTGTTGATATGTAACAAACAATTTTTTTTTTTAATCATCAAGTGTATCTGGAGATGTAGCATATTCTATGTAGGTCACATCTCTAGATACACCTTATTATTAAAACAGATACCAGGGAGTGTGCCACACTCATGTATGCACATCCTTATTGTACTTAGTTGCACTTGCATACTCTTGATCTGTTTCTCCAGGCCACTTCCACAAAACTCTAAATTACATGCTGCTTTACTGGAAATTTGTGCCTCAGACTCCAACTCTTAATAGGCCATTTGCACCCACACTATAACAAACAGACTATTGCAAAACACAATTGCTTTTGATATTACATACATTCATGTCATTAGTACCATTAGTTTTCTAGGTTTACAAATACACAGGCAATTTATTGTGATCTGAGTATTCTTCCAAACACGCTGACTGCTACAAAACAAACTTGTTTCATCTAATTATTATTAGAGATGGGCGAATAAATTTGTCCTTTTCTGAAATGTGACCGAATTTTAAATGTTGAACGCCAGCAAATTAATTTGAAAATAATACGGATACTCTAAAATTAGGTGAATAAATTATGCCAACTGCTCTACCACTATATTCTACATCTATAACGGGACTATCACTTCCCGTATAGATCTTAGTGACAGCCATGGCTTCAGAGACAGCCATTGGCAATAGTTAAAGTACAGTATGTAGCATTGTGGGATAAGTGAGGGAATATAATGCATCTTTTGATGTTTGATCAAGTGTGAGTCCTTCAGGGGCATGTTGTCAATGTTTGTGAAAAAAAAAAGGATTTGTAAAGTATGGCTCCTGAGCTAAGCTAAGCTTTCAGTTATAAGTTTGAACTTGAGGTTGTAACAAGTTCAAGTTTTACACCACTTTATCTCTCACCTTTTCAAATGATTCTCAGTTTACTTGATCATAGTGCAAGCTTGAAAGAGGCCAGTGATACCATGGAAAGTACATATACAACCTGAGTGCCCAGTCAGTGTGGACTTCATCATGTACGTGAGCTGAAGAATTTAAACTTGGGAGCTCAATCTCAGTGTGCCTGGGAGGATAAAGAACATAATGAGGTGAATACAGTACCCAGAGGTGTGTGAGTACCTGGTGTGACCAGAACTGTGGTAGTAAAATGAGAAAGGAAGAGTGACAGTTCCAACATGTGAAAATGCCAGCAATTATGCTTTATATGTAACTAACTAAACTGTGCTGGAGAGTAAAGTTGAAAGAAGGAAATCTACTTAGTTTATTTTCATCAAACATGATGCCAGGTGCCCATTTATCTCAACACGGGTAACTGTACAATGCAACACATGCTGCATCTGCACTACATGTACTTTGCTGTTATTAAAACTGCATGTGACGGTACATCTGTTTGTGTTCACAGGCAGATGCCTGAGGTGAGAGAGACTGAGCTAGAGCTTGATGGCAGAATCAAATAGTAGGTGTAATGGAGAAATAAATGGACACCAGGCAAACAAGGGGTTTATAAATAAATAAATACATAAATCTTTTTTAAAAAACAGTTCCCATTCACTGTAAAAAAATACACCATGGATTCCCCTATGACAGGAAAAAGTGTTGTTCCCCTGATATTAGAAACTATCATCCCTGCAGTGAAACCTCTTGGGTCTCTTCTAAACACTCCCAAACTGTTGGGGCCCAAGTGATTATAAATATTGGCAAACCTAGTGGTCCCATTGCCCACCGTATTGGATACAATATGGAGTCCTTTGGACCAAAGACAATAAAATATTTATCATGGACTATTTTAATGTAAAACAAATTGGGGCTTCAACTTTTTTGGACTATCCCAAGACATGTTTGACCTTTTTTGGACAGTTATGGGACCTTTCTAATATTATGGTTTGTTTTGAGTGTGATTACAAGCCTTATTGAATTGAAATCGTAGAAGATTGGAACTCATACAGATGTAGACATCTGATGTTAAGTATTTGGGGTTTTATTAATTTTAATAAATAGATGTGATTTTAACGAGGGAGTTGTGTTTTGTTGTAGGTTTTTTTTGTTATTAAAGTAATGTGATACTAATGAGGGTGTTGTGGTTTATTTACATTTTAGTTCATTGTAGTTCTACAAGCACCAGCATGCCCAGACTGTTAATGATAGCCCGGGCTGGCTGGGACTTGTAGTTCAGCAAATTAAAATAGTGTTTTTAATTTTTTTGCACATTTTATTACCGTACACCCACCACCCCATGGGTGTAGATAAAGCGCTAGTGCTTGCAGCACTGATCTGGTTCTTTCTTGAAGGGTAGCATACGCAATTTATTTTGCGGACTACACTCCCTAGGGAATCTAGCCCAGTGCTGAACAGCCTGTGATTAGTTTGTCATTATGGCAATGTGTCCACCTGCTGTAGTTCCTCCCACCCCGCTGGTTAGCATCGAGCTGATTGCAGTGAAATTGAGGGGACTGCACGCAATTATCCCCCCAGATTTCAAGTATTGTTGTTCTTTTAAATCAAATTTTTAGCACTTTAGAGAGCCGGTGGGTCTGTCGGCTGTAATGCCACCAGACTACCAGCAAATTTAGACTAGGCCAAATGTTAAAGCAAGAGATATGGGCAAAATGGATGGTTACTTTCACAGCTGTGGCTGCGTGTGTTCTAGTTTTACATGCCCACACTTTAGCCAAACCTCCTTTACCATCCCTTCCACGCCGAAAACACCCCCTTGTACTTAGAGGGTAGTAACAGCCATTTCTGTGCATAAGAACACAGAAAATGGCTGTTTTACTGGATGTATCTGTTAGTTCTGAGCATTCTGACAGTGCTTTTGTGGATGATACACTCAAAACTGGTAGATACATGCCCTAATGAAATAGACCTGGAGTGTCCAAGCAGTGCACAAAGCAGGATGATAAATATGTCCAGTTTAAAGAACAGCTAGTAGACCTGAGAAAACAAATGGGTGTGTCATCGACCCCATGCAAACAAAGGTTTAGAAGATGAAGACTAGGAGATCGCTGTCAACCAGAGTACTGCGAATTTCACTTGCCCTATGACACAGTTGGAGATGGTGATCCCACCGGAAAAACAAAATATGTGGTCCAGGGGCTGGCTGGTAAACTTTAGCCCGTGGGGCAAGCACATAGCACTGATCCATAAGCAGCGGCCCATGCTTAAAGGGTGGTCTTCGGTACAATATATATTTATCAATATAAAAAGAGGCCATTTTAGTGTTGCTTAACCCAGCGATAGTTTATTATTATAAATGATAAATCTTAAATAATGAAAACAAAAAATGCAACAAAAAACAAACCTCAGTTTATATTGCGTTTTTTTAAATGTTACTTCTCCCTACAGAACTTTTGGTTTATTTTACATACCTCCCTGATTATAATGGGATATAAATCATATTATAGCAATAGATTATATAAGCTTCAATTACAGTACTGAACAGAGGGGCTAATTTATCAAAATGCAAAAAGCCCTTTTGCTTTAAAAACCTGAAGTTTTTGCCAGCAAAAGGTCTTGTTTTTGTATTGGACTATATACTATAAGGGTTATTATTTGTTTTTAGGGTTAACCTAAAACAAATGATATGCATGGTGCTACTGGTAGGATGAAAAGAACACTAGGGGGTAAATTTATTAACCTCCGGTTTCTTCAACTCCCGCGAGTTCGGTGTCTTCGGCGCTTAAATTTAAAGCGGCGCTGCCTTGTAAAGGGTAGCATACTCGTGGGAGTTAAGAAACCGGAGGTTAATACATTTACCCCTAGATTTCAATCTGACACCCTTACCCATAGCTGGATTAAGGTTCTTGGGGGCCCAGGGTACTTTAGACAGGGGGGACCCCTATGATGTAACATGATTAGCATTTTAGGTAAATGCACAGGCAGTACTTTGTACACTACAGTTAGGTGCACGCAGTTCTTCATTCACAAGCAGTACAGAGGGAATCAGGACATACCTCCCAACTGTCCTTGCAGTCAGACTAAATCCTGACTAAGTGAGACAGTCACCCAAATTCGGGACTGCTCCAACAGATTCAGGGCAGTTGGCAGGCTGTCATGTTCTCTCCTACCTGTCTTGTTACTGTCAAATCTAAATCAGATTGTTCACCTGTAAGTGTCAGTCTATCAGTTTATGAGCTCATCAGCCGGAGAGAATAAAAGACACTGCGTGTTCTGTGTGTGCAATTATCTCTGATTTATTAGTTACAAGTTCATACCTATATAGCACAAAATCACGTATTACAAAAAACTACGCCCCAAAAGGTTTTAACCACACATGGTTCCTTTACACAGATCTTGCTACATTCTCATATTTTCACACAGGAATTCTGCCGTGGGGGGGTTGGTTTATCTCCTGTCTGCCATATCCAAGGTCGTGGTCATAGTTTCTTGCAAACAATGAATAACTCCTACAAACTAGCTGTATCTAAGCTGTCTCTTGAGCTATAATAGAATAAAATGGCTATAAGGCAACAAGATGGTGTCAGCTTAGCAAAATCACATACCTCGTCACTTTTTTAGATCATACTTGCCTACTCTCCTGGAAGGCTCCTGATTTTCAGGGAGTCTTACCGGACTCCCGGAAGAGTATGCAAACCTGCCGGACCCTGTAAAATGCATAAATTCACAGCATTGAATAATGGGGGCTGGGCTTAATCATGTTATTAAATACCTTGAATTTCTGTATTTTATGGAAGGGGCGGGACTATAGTGACATATTGCCTGCATCACGTCCCCTCCTTGCCCTGTCATGATCTGTACTCTAATCTCCCAGAGTACAGTTTTAAAAAGTAGGCAAGTATGCTTTAGATCAGTTGTTGCTTGTCTGGATCCTGGAATGTTGGATGCCCTATTTGGAAAAAGGGTACATTAAATTTTGAAAACTGCAACCAGCCTCAGTGTTAAATTAGTATAACACCCACGTTTCATAAAGCCTCCCTCAAGCCGAAAATTTAAATAATAGTGTTCACATTTGATAAATAGATCTACTTCCCTCCAACTAGCTCTGACATTAAATTACTAGCATACAAATTTAATAAATAGATATTTTCCCCCTTACATTAAATAGTATTCCCATTTAATAAACAAACCTATTTTTATCTCTCCAAACTGCCCCAACAATAAATTAAAAAGCATTTACATTTCATAACTATAGCCACTTCCCATAACCATCCCAGGCATAAAATAATTCATAATCACATTTAATAAATAGACCTAATTTTCCCCAAACAGACCCACATTCAATTAAAAGCTCTCAAACCGCCACATCTTTGCTTCATAGGCCACACTAATAAATTGCCCCACCACCCACAAATAAAATAGCTACTAAAATATTGTCTCCCCCACACACACAAACATTATATTAATATACTGGCCCCTTTCTCTCTCTCTCTCTCTCTCTCTCTCACACACACACACACACACACACACACACACACACACACACACACATACACACACAATATACTGGCACCCTCTTTCTCACACACACGCAAACACACAGGGGAGGGCTGGCAGACTTTATCCCGGGGCAAGCACACAGCATTGGCCCACAAGAAGCCGCCCATCCTTAAAGGGTGGCTTTTGGTACAATATATATATTTCTATATAAAAAGAGGCTATTTTAGTGTTGCTTAATCCATATATATATATTGTTATGCCCAGGTCCAGAGCTGGATTAAGGCTTTGGGGGGCTTGGGCACTTTAGAGAGAGTAACCCCCCTATGATGTAGCATGGTTATCATTTTAGACAAATACACAGGCAATACTGTGTGCACTACTGTTAGGTGCACACAGTTCTGCTTTCACGAGCAGTACACGGTGAAGTGGAGCATACCTCCCAACTGTCCTAAGTGGTACAGTCACCTAATTTCGAGACTGTCCTACCAGATTCAGAACAGTTGGCAGACTGTCCTGCTCTCTCCTATCTGTTATTGTCACTTTCACCTGTTGTGGTTGCTTGTTACTTTAGCTCATTTGCTGGTTGTCTGGATCCTGGAATATTGGAGGTCCTATTTTGAAAAAAAAAGGGTACATAATTTTAGAAAACTCCAATCAATCCCAGTGTTAAATCAAAAGCACCCACATTTAATAATTAGGCCTCCCTGCAGCCACAACATTAAAATAATAATATTCACATTTACTAAATAGATTTCTTTCCGTCCAACCAACCCTGACATTAGATAGCAAACACATTTAATATATAAAACTATTTCCCTCCCTCCAAACAGCCCCAGCAATAATTTATATTTAACAAATATTACCATTTCCCACAACAATTACAGGCATTAAATAATAGATAGTCACATTTATTAAATAGACCTCATTTTTCACAAACAGCCCACAATCAAATAATAGCTCCTAAACCACCCCAGCATTAAATTAAATTAAAGGTCCAATTACCCCATTATAAATTCATAGGCCCCACTATTAAATTAAATTGCCCCACCATCACCCCACAAATAAAAAAGTACCCAATAATTAGCTCCCACCTACTCTCTACAATTAAATTAATAGCCTACCTCCCACACTACATTCATTTACTGCCCCCCCCCCCCACACACACACTACAGTCATTTACTGGCCCCCACACACTGCCTTCATTTACTGGCTCCCACACACTGCATTAATTTACTACCCCCCCATAAACACACTGCATTCATTTACTGCCCCCTCCCACACACACTGCATTCATTTACTGCCCCCACACACACACACACACACTACATTCATTTACTGGCCCCACACACTGCATTCATTTACTGGCCCCCACACACTGCATTCATTTACTGGGCCCACACACACTACATTCATGTACTGGCCCCCACACATTGCAACTATTTACTGGCCCCTCACTCACACACACAATATACTGGCCCCTTACTCACACACACAATATATTGGCCCCATACTCATATAAATATACAATATGCTGCCACACACACATATATATATATATATATATATATACACAATATGCTGATGCCAATACACACACACACACAGACAATTAATTTACCGACCACGCACTTACCTTCTTCTATCCGCACCGCACGCTCTGCAGTCTTCTGAAATAGAACGGCACTTATCACGTGGTGCGCGTCCCATGTGACAGCAATAGCCGGCCAAACCATTAGTGGGAAGTAGGGAGGGCGGGTGGATCTGCAGGCCAACGAGAAGGTGTGCCCCGTGGCTCAGCCCTCCCCTGCACACACACACATACACAATATACTGGCCCCCTCTCACTCACACACACAATATACTGCCCCCCCTCTCTCACAAACACACACACAATATATACACTGGCCCGCTCTCACACACAATATATACACCGGCCCTCTCTCACACAGTATATTCACTGACCCCCTCTCACACAGGCCTCCTCTCACACACATTATATACACTGGCCCTCTCTCACACACAATATATACTCTGTCCTTCTCTCACACACAAAATATATACACTGCCCTCCCTCCCACACACACAATATATATATATACACTGGCCCCCTCTCACATACACACAATGTATACACTGGCTCCCTCTCACACACAATATATACACTGGCCCCCTCTCACACACAATATATACACTGGCCCCCTCTCACAGACAATATATACACTGGCCCCCTCACACACACAACATGTCCTGGTCCACACAATGTACTGACACACAATAATCTGACATACACAAACAATAACCTGCCACACACACACACACACACACACACACAATCACAATAACCTGACATACACTATACACTATAGACTAACATACCACCTCCCCGCCCCCGCCAGCACTTTGCTTTGTTCCAGTTGTGCACTGCTTTGTGATGTTCCTCCTCACACATGGGACGGCACCTGCCATGTGACACCAGTAGGAGAGGACACATAGTGGAGGGGAACGAGGGGAGTCGGATCATAAGAATCCACAGCTAATGGGAGAAGGTGGCTGGTCCCGGAGGAGGGGTCAGCCACCAAGTAAAAGAGACCGCCCAAAATTGATTTTTGTGGTCCGGCCCGGAGGCATATGTTCCCCTGCCCCGGATCCAGCATGCCCCTGATGTGGTCACATGTACGAGAGAGAAGCAATTGAAGCGATGATTGAAAACAATCTTCAGAAGGGTAAATCCTCCAGGTGTCCAAAAATTGTCTGTGATCACTCTGACACAAGTATATCGGATGTTGTTCCAGACAATGCACTAAAAAAATCCATTGACATTCACAGCAAAAGGCAATGTCATCACTGAGCTTCGAATCAGCCCCAATCCCCCAAAAATTAAAATATAGCTAGATACCTTTGACGTAAAGTGCAGATTACAAACACTTTGTACAATACTGATGAAACAGCAGTAAAGTGATAAGTTTGAGTAATACATATACACGTCTATTTAGACATGCACTTCTGCAAGCATTGTTGTTCTTTGTTAATAAAACTGTTGTCTTTATACCTTTAAAATAAAAAGTATAATTAGGGGATTCATTTTACTCCAGCTAACAGTGTCTAAACTCACTTCACAGGTGACTTCTTCGAGTGGTTTCAGCACCTTGCACTGTTGTGCGCAGTGGGGAATACGTGTTGTGCAAGGCGCTGAAGCCACTCTAAGTAGTCACCTGTGAAGTGAGTTCAGACACTTTTAGCGTGAGGCAATTGATTCCCCTAAGTAGACTTAAGAATACTGCCACCCCTATTATTTCTGTTTCTGCACTGACAATGAGCAATGGCACTTAGACTGTGGACTGGCAAGAACACTGCCGCCTCTCCGGTTTCTGTGTGAGCTATGGCCCAGAGCAATGTGACTGGAAACTTTGAAGAACACTGCCACCCCTATTATTTCTGTTACAGCACTGACAATGAGCAATGGTGCGTAAACTTAGACTGACAGGAACACTGCCAAATCTCCTGTTTCTGTGTGAGCTATGGCATGGTACAACGGAGACTTTTAAGAACCCTGCCAGTCCTCCTCTTTATCTTTCATTAATCATACTGCCCAGTTGCACTGGAGTCTGCCAAGAATCCTTCTACCCCATCTGTGTCTCTCTGTGAAATGGCGCCAGATCTCCGTGGAGGGTGGAACTTATAGAATTTCAAACTTGCAAGTTCCGATGATGCAACAATGACGTTCTGCCTTGTTTTCATTTCCGAGGGCGTGCAAAAGTACCGCGGCGGCTCGGTACTCAGATCTGCAATGTTCGGGTGGGCTCGGTTTTCGAAAAATCGAGCCCAAGCATCTCTATTTTAAATATTAAATGATGTATAAGGGAACAGATTTGTATCACTGATTGTTATATTTTGTCTCTTTATATTTTCTTGCTCTGTAATTTCAGTTGTAAAAATTGAAAATAATTATTACATAAAAAAAAAATGAACTGCTCCATTGTGGTCCTTCCAACTTAGGCTAAAATAGTAACATAGGTAATAGCATAGATTGTTGAGAACCTTTACAACAATTATGATAAAGAAGCGTATACCCTAAATAATAATGACACATTTCTTATTATTGAGGAAGAGGAAAAAGACAACTGTCTCTCTGAAGAAGATAATTATGATGGGAGTTCTAGTCCTGAGAATGAGGATGAAGTTAATGATGTGGGTAGTTTTCCCAGCATATGTTATAATTGGTAATGCAATAACACCAAGGATACTGTTCCTTAAACAATAATAAGTATAAATAAGTGCAATGAATGAGGGAATTAATGTATTGAATAGTAAACACAGATTGAAGCAATGGATAAGGTGAGGAGTAGTCCCAGCAATGTAAGGCAATGTAAATTCAATCCTCTGGCTTAAATAGAGTGCAATACTGGCAATTAGCCCTATGTGCAGTGCTTTGAGGTATATATAATTATTGAAACAGTCTCTCATATCTAATTGCAGAGCAATAGCCAATAAATACTGTAAACTGTTGCTTGTTTGAAACAGGAGAAGGTGCAGTTACGCCTAAACCGAAGATCAAGACAAATAAATCACCTGATCTAGATGGCATCTACCAATGTGCTCTAAAGCAGCTAATTTAATTTATCAATAAACCACTATATATTGTATTTATAAACTCCCTCATAACCAGATCAGTGTCAAAAGATTGGCAATCAGATGTGGTACCAACATTCAAAAAGTGAACAAAATGGAAACGAGGAAATTACAGACCTGTAAACCTGATTTTATAGCTTAAATTACTTAGGAGAGTGAGTGGATATCGGGACTGTCTTATATTATATAATTGGGTAAAGTGTGCCTAGAAATGTGCATCTCCATAGAAGTAAAAATCTGTGCAAGCAGCATTATAGATATAGGGACACAATTTGATTTCCACTAGTTCTAAAATGGTGCAAATTTCTGAACTGGTGCAAAAGTGTTTTTGTGTAATTTTCTGCGCTCCCTTCCAAAAAAAAGGAACATTTATCTTATTTCCATAATCTCGCACTGCAAAACAAATTCTTGCTTTTACACAGGCGTGTCTAGTCCTCACTTAACATGAAATCCTCTAGCTCTGCCAAATCATCTCACTGGCCAGTGCGTGTTTTGGTTTCTCTGAAAATTGTGTAGATATCCTTCCCTACAAACCCATGAAATTTGACAGGAAACTAAGCAAACAAGTAGAAATTGAGGAACAGCATCACCAAAGACAAATTTGCAATGCACCTTATCAGGTTTGTATATCTCAAATTACCTCCAAAGGTTAGGAGAAATCTAGCTAAAGCATGCAATTTTCACTTCAGCAATATTATGCTGTACTTGCAAGTGGGGAAAAATTAAAATGTTTGAACAGATTGAGAATTAGGAGCATCTTATCTCAACTCCAATTCTCAGGGTAAACACAAAGCTCTGTACTTGTGCACTTCATGTAACACCATGAAGTTTATAATGTGTCAAATTATCTTAACAATCAGGAATGCAATTCCCATCAGTGATAAAAGAAATCCAACTCTGAAAAAAAGTAGATTTGCCCAGGGAGAGGAAAACACTGTGGAAATTAGACCCTAGATATAAGAAGCCACACCAGGGTGGGGGGGTTGGAGCGATATTCATTCTGGGACTGGAAGCTGCAGGGTGGCTGGTTTTAGAGTTAACGTTCTCTACCAGTGAAATACATCAGATCCATGGGTCTTTAAGTCAGGACATCCAAGTGACTGTAGCTCCTTTAACCAGTGGGATAAGGGACATAAGATGTGATAAACCTGCCTGCCTTTTATTTACCGTGTGTATATAATAATCTAATGCTTGTTTTTGTTACAATAAATGTATTGTTATACTTTCTAACTGCATTTGCTGACTGACTGAGAACCCTAGAAGGCACTGGGTAGACATGAAGTGGGTAACATTGGGATAGATAAACCCGGTTCACATTTTTTGGTGGCAGCAGAGGGATCACTCAGTCCCAGGTCCTCTCTGGGTACAGCTGCAGGGGAACTGTATTGTGACACATTCCAGGGCTCTGCAAAGCAGTTAGCCCTAAAATCAGTTACCACATTATCCTGAACTTACTCCTAAAGGCTTTAATGTAGAAAGTGCCACAAAAACCATTGTGGGCTTTTCGGTGAGGGATGATGCCGCCTAAGTGCCGATTTGATAAGCGGAGGCGCACCCGAAAGTGGAGAGCGGAAGATGGAGCCATTTCTCAAAGAGGGGAAATCACAGTGAGGTGATCCCTGGAAGTAAAATGGGTGTAAGCTCTGGATAGTGGGAAGAAGAGAGCAGATAACAGCCCAGTGTTGAAAAAGTTCCCAAAGTAAGGGATGAAGCAGTCCAGTGCATCCAGGGGAAGGGATTTCTGGGATGAAGGACTGTGGAAGTGTCTGCAGGATGGGGACATGGATGTGTTGCACCACCCCACCACAATACAGCACATTTTGGATTATTGGGATGAGGAGTGCCCAAAGATTATTATGTGGAAAGGAGCCTGTCTACAGGAGAAATTTTAGGATGTGTTCCTGATGTTGAAAGAGGAAGCAAGTGTCTGGAATTTTCTGGATGAACCAGAATGGGATGATTTTACAAATTAAGTTATTTGTACTATGCAGAATTTGAACAAAGGAAAATCCAGTTACAACAATAATCAGCAGTACAAATAAGCTGAAAATGGACTGTTACAGCACAGGGACATGCCTGATGAATCCCCTGCAAATGTACTAATAGAATCTGTCGCATTAGCAGATTCTACAGATCCACTAGAGAGGAGGTGATAGAGGAATGCCAGATCCGGGGTGCATCGAACCTGTACTGCATTGCAAGGGGTGCAAACTAGTTTTCTGTTTTGCACATAAGTTAAATACTGACTGTTTTTTCATGTAGCACACAAATATGTTTCTTGGGAGAGATATCATAGAGTACCAAGGACCTGAAGATTATCATCACCAAAATTAAGTATTTTATGTCTTTTTAATAACTCTGTAAAGAAATTATAACAGCGCCCATAGGATTCCATATTGTTGCTTAGTAAAACTAACAATAGTTTCTTAAGTTTCTGCAGAAACTCATTAAATTAATTACTTATTTAGCTATAAGGTCCTAGGGTCTTTTACCGTTCAGCATCCACCCCTAATTCTCTTCATTTACTGCCTCGATACACTTCGGAGGACAGATATATTTAACACATCTGATACTCACCAGTACATAAAAGTATAGGGCATCAACGTCTCCCCCTTGTCGAAGCAGTCATGAAGAGAGTAAGGTGTGGTATGTGTTGCCTGTAGGACGAACGCCACCAGCTTGTATAAGATTTTTCTAAGCTTCACTTTAAATAATACATGAGATGAGCAGGTTTTTCCCCCTTCACACTCTGCCATGCTGCTTTGGTCTCCCTTCACACTTCGGCTTGCTGCTTTGGACCCCCTTCACACTCTGTCATGCTGCTTTGGCCCCCCTTCACACTGTGCCATGCTGCCTTTGCTCCCCTTTCACTCTCTGCCATGCTGCCTTTAATCCTCCTTCACTCACTGCCATGCTGCCTTTGCTCCCCCTTCACTCGCTGCAATGCTGCCTTTGCCCCTCTTCATACTCTGCCATGCTATCTTTGCTCCCCCCCTTCACACTCTGCTTTGGCCCCCCTTCACACTTTGGCATGCTCCTTTGGCACCACTTCACACTCTGCCATGCAGCTTTGGCCCCCCTTCACACTCTGCCATGCTGCCTTTGCCCCTCATCACACTGTACCCTGCTGCCTTTACTCCCCTTTCCCTCTCTGCTATGCTGCCTTTGCCTCTCTTCACACTCTGCCATGCTATCTTTGCTCCCCCCTTCACACTCTGCTATGTTGCCTATGCTGTCTTTGCTCCCGCCTTGCTTCTGTCCCTTCACTTACTTTTCTATTGGCTTATTTATTCTCTTTTCTTCTCTTCTTCCGTCTTCTTTGTTCTTGCGACTCCTCTCTGCGCTGCTCTTCACTAAATGTTGTGCGTGATGACATCACGCCCGACATTCAGTGCGGACGAAGCAAAGAGAAAGGAGGAGGGTCGTCGGAGCCGCAATCACGTGAGCATGGGGTTTTTTTTGTTTGCTTTTTAAAGTGTCCGATCCCCCCACCAATGAAGAGGGGAGCAATCAGGGGCCTAGCACGGCTCCACGGTGGGCAATCCAAACCTGGGCATCATAGTTTGGTGCCCTATTTGATTGTTTTTTATGCTAGTGAACCACAAATGATCAGAGATTTGTGGTAAGATATTATTTGTATCACAGGCCTTGTTCAGAGTCTTGTGGGTGCCAATAGAGGTGGACAAAGATGAAAGTCCTGTGGATAAATTATGCTCCTTAGAAAATGATTTCAGAGAGGAATGTTGCAGGTTGCCAGCAGCCAAGGTTTTTCAATTGAAGAGTCTTTTGGACATGTTTGAAGGTTCCAATAGTGCTGCTTTGAAGCAAGTAAAAGCAGTCTTGGGCCTGCTTAATTTCACTTGTAGGGTTGGATAGGATTTTCGGTAGAAAGTTCGATGAGCATACAGATCCCCTATTCTGCTAGCTAGAAGAAAATAATGGTGCATGCAAGCAAAATGTGTGATTAAGACTTTTAGAGTCACCAGATGTTCAATCTGGTGATTTCCAGAGTTTATCAGCTTGTAAAACAGAACCAACACTGTGTTGATTTTTCAGATTTAGGGGTTTCATTTTGGAGTGTAGTCATATCTTCTAAGGCGACAAGAGAAGTAGACTGTATTGGAAATTATTATATTACTATAATTGTCCACCAATGGATGTGTTAATGATATATTGTAAAAGCATTGTAACCTGCACATTTGATGACAGCTATTTCAGGGATAACATAATACCATTTTGTAATTGATCAAAAATTATATTTATGATAAATATTGCATTATAAGACAACTGCAGCAGTGAATATAAAGGTGGGCAAGAATTGAGTTTTTGTAATAAATTATTATAATTATCAGGGTCTCATTGAAACCACATATGTAAGACATAGCAATAATTTCAACTTTGTTACTATGTTGAGTACTTAAGTACTTGAAAATTTATCAATGCAAGCTATACATAGAAAAAACCAATGTTAGGCAGAAAGAGGTAAACAACCAATCATAACTAATTTGTTCTGAAATGAAACATCGTAACCAGACACAAAAACATACGTTAATTGATTTATATTAATTTTATATTGCTTAAAAAGGACACACATATAAAATTACTGTTGTTCAAGGGTGTACACACATTCTCGCAAATGCAATTTTTAAATCAAGGTTAGAGATGACTGCTGTAATTTATTATTTCCAAATGTGCATGATCTGTTTTTGTACTCTGTGCCCTGTCCTAGACTAGAATTCATGCATTTTTGCAGTGTCTTATGATGTATTGGAGAAGACATCATATGATCTTTCAATGTAAAATGAATTTAAATCTCTTTAATTAAATTACCTAGCGTGTCATAGGCCATTTGGCGATCTCAAAAGTTGTCCACAAACTAGGGCTATTAAGTAAACGCAAACAGACAATTTAATATGAATTTGGTGGCTCTATAGAAGAATAGAAAAGACCAAAAACAAGAATATGCATGTATTATATCTGAAAAAAACATTTCAATTTATCAGCAGTAAAACTGAATAATGATGCAAGTGATCAGTAAATCAGTAAAAGTTAAATGATTTCAGTATTCTCTTTTTTATCAATAAGAAACAGGACATGTAGTTATTTTGATATTACATAAACAATTGTAGCACACACTGCAAAGATGTACCAGAAGAAGGGACATTCAGTGTTGGTATAATGCTGTGACCGAATTGCTCTAAGAACATAGCAAATAATGTTAGGATTCTGTAATGGCATGTCTTAAGATTTATCCTGGGCAATGGGAAGTGAAAGTTGACTTAACTGCAATCATGTTCTACCTGTTCATCTGGTAATGGTAACAGTGAGGCAGGATTTAGGACAGAACATTTATATCTAGATGTATGAGGAGAGGAGATAAGTAAAAACTGATGCCTAGTAACTCTTGTGCCTGAAAGGTAATGGGCTTTAGTTTTAAGGTTAAGCTTAGATACAGCATGAAATATAGAAATGATGAGTGTAGATACTAAAACAATATTATCAGAGACTTCTTCTAACATAACATCAATTACAGTCTTTCATTCAGAAAGAAAACGTGTGGGATCAAAACAGTGCGCTTTACTAATAGATTGTGCTTGTGTTAGAAATCCCAAAGCAAAAATTATCGCTTACAATGACAAAGGCTAAGTATCTTTGGCAAAGGAGGCAGAACCAGGATAAAACAGCTACCAAAAACATTGTACATAAAGAATCTTGGGTTATACAACTCAATTATAAAAAACAAACAGACCCAGTTCCCCTCTGCTTTTGTATAGTTTCCCAACAGTATAAGAGAAAACAAAATGTTGTCCTAATGTGTTTATGTTATGCTATGTTCAAACCAATATCTAATTTGTACATTGCTACATAGTGAGGCTTAAATATCTAAGATTCATTTTAAAAATTACTGTCATTTTAATTTTAAATATATTATACCCATCTCTGGTCCTATCCTTTAATTTAGATCTTGTGCATCCATGACATATAGACACCTACAGATGCTTGAACCACTTGCATATTGTTTCTCTTCGAATCAATATGAAAATTTTAAAAAAATAGTTGGCACGCCTCAAATTCTTCAATGTTTAAATGGTATTTGAGCTGAAATTATACATTTTAACTGTTTTAATGGCAAACATGAAACATTTATTAAAACTGTGTCTCAGCAGAAATATGGTAGACTTATGTCTTTTTAGAAAAGTGATCTTCCCTACACAACATTTATAGAAACATCAGACAGCTTCTATAAATGTGTCGCTTGTTTCTGTGCCACTTGCCTTTCCTATGTTACACCTTTACTTATATTAGTTGTGTACCATTTTAAAGTCTCACAAATATTGCAAATCTGTCCCAAGCTGGCACTGAGAAGACCCATTCAAGCATTTAAATGTCAGGAATTTAAGAAAGTGGTGCCAGTTGAAAAAAATGAAAAAAGATGAGCATATTCAATTATAATTATATTGCCTATTGTCACTAGCATTTTTTTACTGGTTTTCCAACATAGGAGCTTTAATGTCCCCATTATGTGTCATGCCTTATAGTAGTCATCTAGTATTACCAAATATAGCACCACGAATAAGAAAGAATTAATCTGCTTGTTTTACACGGCTCATTTGAGCCATGTAATTCATATCTATCAGTGAAGGTAAAACATACCTGTATATAATGATAACCTCATACTAGCAACTTGTTTCGTTTCAAATTAAAATTTGGGTATTATAAGGAATAATGCTTTCCCTACTGTAAAACAAAACCATTTAAAAGTCATAGTATAGTTAAATGATTCAGCCTTATGTTCTATATGGTCACATAACATCAAAGAGACATCTAATATTCTTAGCTTTCACACTGTAAGGTATAAAAGTTTATATCTGATTTTGTTTGTGTATCCCTCTCTGTAAAATCACTAAGCTCTTCCAATAAATCGTTAGCCAAACCTAGTTGTCACAAGTAAATTATTTTCCCTATCAGTAATTGGTTAATTGATCCACACAGTCACACATTTAAGAAATTGCAGCAATATGTAGTAGCAGTTGATAGGCTAAACTAAACTAAATTCAAATGAATCAAAGTTAATGCTTGAATAGATTTTTTTTCAGCTTACACCCATTTGTGTAGCATAAATTGCGTAAATGGTGCATGCCCTCAGAGAACACGTATATGCACCAATGCAGACCTGCCTGTATATGATACTTGTGCCCCCTATGACTAAAGAGGTAGAGCAGGATAGGAAAGGGGTGTTCTTACATAGGCCAAGCACAGTAAGGGCATGTTCACACAAATGCAGCTCATGTACAGTGTCACAGAGATGCATATACGCCTGTCAACAGGCATATATTTTGCACCTTTCTAGAGGGCAGCTGCAACTACAAGGTGATGATTATGATGAGCATCATCATTAACTAATCCAGGCATAAATCAGGCGCATATTCTGCCTATGCAGGGCAGTACGCGGCTCAAGATTTCTACGGCTCTGTATATGGGCAGAATTAAGCTATTTTTGCATATGGATTTTTAGCGTAATTTACACCGATTTTGCAAACAATCCTGCATCAGCCCCTTTGTATTCATTTCCTTGTTTAGGTTATTTGCATGACAAACTGTATTTCATTGTTTTTGTTATTATTTCTTATGGGACATATGCTAGTAAAACGCTGCATATAGTTTTCCAGTTTATTGACTTGCAAGCTGCTGAACACAATTCATGTTTTAATACTTAAAATCTGTGCTTAATATTTATACCGTCATTGTTAATGTAGTATATCTGCTCTCTCCCACAGCGACAATATGTCTGCTAGATCCCGTGGGCAAGGTCAGCAGTTGTTACTAGCCATGGACTATTATTTAAATGCCCTGTGAGAACATCACTTTGGTACACCATAAGGTTTTCAGACATATTCTGAAATCATGGACATTATTTATGGATGGTGCACATTTACTTATCATAATACTAGGTACACATTTAAGTTATATTGGCATTATGTGCTCTAATGAAACACATTTTGTTTTCTCCTAATGAAGCTGTCAATGCAATATACATTCATACATAGTGCATGCATGATTAATTACACTAAGGTGTCTTCTTACTAGACAGCTGTAAAAATCACCATTGTGCATTGCTGCTGATCACTACACATTCCACATTATGCCCAAGAGCCTCTTATAAAACTCAGAATTTTTAAGCAAATAAATAGGTCAATGAACTACCTGAGTAATATCTAATCATTTAGGGGCTGATTTAAAGGTGGAAGTATTTGCGCTCCGACCACATATAGCAAAAAGATGCACATAAAAACATTTATTCACAAGTATGCTGACTCGGACGCATCTCAAGGTATAAGCACAATTTGCACCAGGTGTGAATCAGGTGCATCAAGTGTGTATATTTACGCTAGAGTTTCCACAGTAGTGTAAAGATAACGATAAAGATAGAGATAACGATAAAGATAGTGTAGATATGTGTTAATAGTAAATGCTAAAGTCGTTTACCCTATTGTATACAATATAATAATGAAATGAAGCATCATATATAAAACAGAGAATTAATAAATGCTAAAGTTGCATTTTTAATTTAAAATGTAATCAAATAGAAATAAAAATACACATATACAAATTAAATCAAATACAAACATCTGTTGATTTCCTTCTTCCTTCCTGCAATTGTGCAAATGGAAATGTCAATTAAGTAATGTAAATAGATGGCATAACTTCATACAATAAAGTTGTAATGCTAGTGATTTAAGTACTATTAAGTAGAGCAGTCAATACACAATCAGCCAATCAGCAGCTGCAAGATAGTCAACATTATCATAGTGTATTGTTACACCAGTCGTCCAGCACCCGCAAGTAATACACCTTCTAAAAGATATCTGCTATGTCCATGTTTAATTATCTTACATTTATGTGAACTCATCTTACTGTACTCTGCCTATGTTTGTCTGCCCTGTTCCATTCCACCTCTCTGGTTCCAAAAATGTGCAAAAAACTGTATACAAAAAGAATATATACAGACATAAGTATTTTTGATGCGCATGCTCAGTATGGAAATACTAATCTTATTAAAAAAAAAAAATTATGCTGGAATGCCCTTGTGGCTTACAGTCTATAGGTAGGACCATCAGAAGCCTAAAAGTGCGGATAGTGGAGCATGTGAGAAATATTAGCAACAAGATGGATACAAATAGTATACCAGAGCATTTTTTAAAAGAACATAGTGATACGGCTTTAAAGTTTATGGATATAAAGAAATTTGAAAAACCTTAGAGAGGAGAAAATTATACTGCCCTTATCTCAAAAGAGGAAGCCCGCTGGATTTACAATCTTGGAGCCCTCTGGCCAAAAGGGCTTAATATAGACTTTGACTTGGGTGAATTTTTATTTAGTTAATGTTTTTTAGTAAGTTCATGCACATCATTATTAGCTCTACTTGTAGTATATTTTTTATGGTTCTTTTCCTCCCATACTTATTTTTCATACATTTTGCCATGAGTTTTAGTTACCATCTATTATAACTTGTATCAACTATTCCGACCTAAGTTTTAATGTGTTTTTATTATATTATAACTTATAGTTGCCATCTAGGGTCTGATGCATTAAGGATCTTAACTTAAGAAACTTTTTATTTCAGTCTCCTGGACAAAACCATGGTACAATGCAAGGGGTGAAAATTAGTATTCTGTTTTGCACATAAGTTAAATACTGACTGTTTTTTCATGTAGCACACAAATATCAACTTTAAATTTCAGTGTACAAATAAGCTATCAAGTATTTGTGTGCTACATGAAAAAACAGTCAGTATTTATCTTAGTAAGAAGTTTCTTAAGTTAAGATCGTTAATGAATCAGGCCCCTAGTTCTTATTTTGTTAATACCTTTTTAACTTTATCATGTGTTAGCAATAGTTGAGTTTCAGTTTACTTTATACATCCAATTAAATTATTATCTGTTATCCATTTTCTGTTCCTTTATCTATATCCAATTGATCCAACATGTGCATTTTTACAAAATGTATTTTTTGTTTGTTAATGCCTATTATAATGCCTATTATTTTTCATTAGAGCCTTCTTATAATCCTATAGAGGACAATCTTATCCGCGGATTTATTAGTACGTTACTAGAGCACCCTATCTAGATTGTTATTATAAATGCTCAAAGCCGATTATTGTGTTCAGTCTTTTATGAAGTACCAAGGTCTAACACTTCCTAATCACTGTGGGAGAGAATATGATTAATTATTAAGCACTAATGATTATTCCTTTTTTAGCTATAAGAAATTATTTTTAGCATTATCTGTATCATTCAACAAAATTTATTTTTACAGTTCTATAAGCACTGAGTCACAGTGTCCAAACTGTGTTAGCTAACAAAACTGAAGAGCTATGGACTGGCTTATCAATGAATATTATGGTACAGACCTAATTTAGTTGGACTGGAAGGTACCTAATTACCTCTTTCCATTTCTAATTGCCTCTCAACACACCTGAACCAGCCTACATAACAGACTGATTGCCTTTACATAAAAAGGCAAGGAACAAAGCCGATATTCATTACTACTTTTACTTTCCCTGAAGAAGCGCGTAGGAAGCATTACATGCCAACTATACACTTACTATTGTAAGAACTTTATTCTTATTGACTCCAGATCTCTCAGACCATGGAATCACTATTGCGGTGAGATGATAAAAGATTCCCATAGTAACAAGCAGGTAGAATGGTGATGACAGCTGAGCATTTGAGCGCTGCACAGAACGGACTATTCACTGCTAGGATTTTCAATACAGCTTCAGATCCGGAGCAGTTTATTGGGATAACATCTACATTTTTTTTCCTGCTTAACCCACTACCTATTAAAAGAAGAAATCAAAACAAGTGAGTAATGATACATTACATAATAAACGTCTTGATGCCGCATATTAGACCACGTTAACTGATTGCTATATGTATTAGTCTGCAGGCGGAAAACACGGAGATCCAGGTAAGCTTGGAAGCTTTGGGTCTGGATCACTGGTGGTGCGATAGTCTGCAAGTGAAATACACGGTCCAGGTAAGCTTGGAAGCTCTGGGTCTGGATCACTGGTGGTGCGATAGTCTGCAAGCGGAATACAAGGAGGTCCAGGTAAGCTTGTTAGCTCTGGGTCTGGATCACTGGTGGTTCAATAGTCTGCAAGCGGAATACATGGAGGTCCAGGTAAGCTTTGTAGCTCTGGGTCTGGATCACTGGTGGTGCAATAGTCTGCAGGCGGAATACACGGAGGTCCAGGTAAGCTTGGAAGTTCTGGGTCTGGATCACTGGTGGTGCAATAGTCTGCAGGCGGAATACACGGAGATCCAGGTAAGTTTGGAAGCTCTGGGTCTGAATCACTGGTGGTGCGATAGTCTGCAGGCAGAATACACGGAGGTTCAGGTAACCTTGGGAGCTCTGGGTCTGGATTACTGGTAAGCGAACCGGACCCCGGCCGAGCATTCTGAAGATCCGGTGTGTAGCAGTACCCCATCATTCAAAGGTGGGCACCGAACTAAATTTAAATGATACAGGATTGATGATTGAAGGGACCAATAAATCGGGGATCAAACTTCATACAGAGGACCGTCAGGTGGATATTCTTGGTAGAGAAATAAAATTGAATCCTCCTCTTTTAGGGCAGGAACAGGTGGATGTTCTTATAACGAACTGAAGACTTCTTGAGGCATTTCAGAGGCTGGGATCAGATGGACGTCAAGAAATGACGAAGACCATCAACCGCAGGGACCTGGGTGGGAGGGAGGGTTGAGGATTTAGGAAGATTGGGATGGAGACCATTGACCACTGAGAAAGATGTGGCAGATGTAGATTCATGGTATGGGTTGTTATTAATGAACTCCGCCCAGTGCAGGAGGTCAGACCAGTTATCCTGGATGGCAGCAGAATACATCTGGATGAAGGTCTCAAGATCTTGATTGACTCTCTCTGTCTGCCTGTTGGACTGCAGATGGTAGGCTGAAAAGAAGTGGCATTGAATGTTAAAAAGTTTACAAAGAGCTCTCCAGAACCTGGAGGTGAACTGGACTTTACAATCAGAGACAATTTCATCCAGGACAGCCAAGTAGTCCAAAGATCTCTTTAACGAATAATCGAGACAGAGCTAGAGCAGAAGGGAGGTTTATGACAGTGATGAAATGGGCCATCTTTGAAAAATGGTCCACTATTACCCAAACAGTGTCAAACATCTTGCTAGGAGGGAGATCGGTAATAAAGTCCAAAAACATACGAGACCAAGGCCTAGCAGGAAGTGGTCTTGTACTGAGCACAGATATTGCAGGCGGCCACAAGCTGCTTAACATCTGGACAGAGAGATGGCCGCAAGTGGCTGCCTGTCAGGAATCCACTAGGATGAGTGGGATCCTTTCAGTATCAGCTGGGATTTGCAGTACTCCACCCAGAGGCACGGAGTCTAACAAGGCGAAATGTATTCACCAGGAATTCCCGCAAGGGAATTTGGGCTTTGCGGCTTTCACCCTGCAGGTCGCGGCCCTCTAGGAAAGTTCCCAGTGACAGGTGATAGAGAATCGGCTCTAAAGGTGAAGGTAGCCACCTGATAGCAAATAAGGAGTGGATAAGGTGAGCGATGATCAGAGGCAGTACACTAGAAGAGATATAAAGGGAAGATCTGCAACACTTACCACTAATGAGTGGATATAGTGAGCAATGCTCTGTGACAGTATACTTGGAGGTATAGAGAGCGATTATCTGCGGCAGTTATCACTAACAAGTGGAGCAGGTAGGCAATGATCTGCGGCAATACACTTGGAGTGATAGAGAGCAATAATCTGCAGCAGTTACCACTAACGAGTGGAGCAGGTAGGCAATGATCTGCGGCAGTACACTTGGAGAGATAGAGAGCGATGATCTGTGGCAGTTACCACTAACGAGTGGAGCAGGTAAGCGATGATCTACGGAAAAGAAGGGGGGGTAAACCAATCCGCTCAAAGGTAAAGACAAACCTCAATTAGATGTGATTAAATACAACAAATAATATGAGGGGGTGCTCTCGTAACTAGACGAATCTAGACATCAAAAAGATACAGTTGATAATAGATATCAGCTGAATAGAGTAGTGTGCAAGGCACTCCTGTCTTGGGAAGTTATCACTATAAAATCTATTTTATTGATAATTATTTTAAAACTTAAGCTAAATACCCAAATGTCATATAAGTTGGCGACTATAAAATATAGAGGTGAAAAGATTTAAATAAAGTGTAAAGAAAATTAAAAATGATCCATAGGGAGAAACGGTTATCCTTATTAAGTATTGAATTCCTATTAAAGTTTAATACGTGAGAATTATTGTATTCTCTAATCACATTCTTTATTTTTGTAAGGACCCGTGATAATTCACGTCTTGTGTCTAATCACAGTGGTGACTCAGGAGTGCCAAGGAATGCCAATGAGAGGCAGCCAATGAAAGAGCGGAGAAGGTAAGAAAGGTGAGACGGTCTTCTGCTGCTGACATGACAGCCGGAGGAGAGAGTGGAGAATCTGGAGATGGTTAGGCACGCCAATTATCAGGTGGCAGCTGCAGGACGCCGGCGTATGACAGTACCTCCCTCTTTAAAGGTGGTCACTGAACACCTAGGACCAGGTTTCCTGTGGAATTTAGAATGGAACTTCTTTATTAATAAAGGTGGTTTGAGGTCAGAGGCACGCACCCAAGAACGTTCCTCGGGGCCGAAGCCTTTCCAATCTACAAGATATTTAATCCCGCCCTTAGAATTCTTGTAGTTCTGGATCTGCCTGATCTAAAATTCATCCGAATGCTCAGGATGGTGAGATGGAGTCATGGGAGATGAGACCATATCGAGTTAACTGCAGGAACCGGACCCCGGGCGAGCAGTCTGTGGGTTCGATATGTAACAGCAGTTCCCAAAACTGTAATGTCAGTGTGCTTCTATTTATGCACTAGTCTGCCAAAATATGCTGCATGTGTTTATATTCTGAAACTAGTAAATAAGCCCCAGTGTATCTTAAATTTGTACAAGGATACCTCAAATTATGGACAACAAATGTTATCCTTATTCTCCTCTGTAACAAAAATCATATCTCTATGAGTTTTGCTTTCAATCACAGCACTTTTATGAAGAGTTAACATCTCAAAAAGCCACCATAAGAAGCATGTAGAAGCATAAAGCAATTTTGTGTGACATGATCTTACATTTTTGTGTGGTGAAGCATCAAGAATTTTGCAGTTCATCGAAGAACACTTAAAAAAATGATACGTCATGCAAATGGGCATAATCTGCTTAGCACAAAAACAGGCAAACAGCATCACACACATTGTAGTTTATTTAGTAAGTGTAAAATGTCAGCTGCACAGTGCAAAACCAACACTGGATCCACTATGTGCTTATATAGATGCAAATGCACCTACATTTCTGCCATGGCGCATAGGTTTACAAGGCATTTTGAGAAAAACAATACCTAACAAAATTGATCTAATGTTCCAAACGTATAGTTTTTTTCTATATTTCTATGCACTTTTTAGCACATACAGTATATTTTTTAAACCAATTTACACTATATTATAGTATTATCGTTTGTTATGTATATATATCTGTAAACACTTACACGTACTTAGGTAACAAAGTACAGAATCTATAGAGCCATTATCCAATTCTTGCTGTTGTAGGATCTTGTTCTTCTTATATAACTGATGTAATTAATGTTGTATAACCTTATTTGTATTTACTACTCTGCACATAGTGAATAATAAATGAACAATGATATTTGCTGGCACATAATCTAAGAAACATGAGTGTTTAATGCAACCTTTCAGCCATAGATTTGTCCAGAGAAACTAAAATAATGCTAAACCCTTGGTAATTGTTTATGTACATGTATAAACATCACATAACTCAAATGCTGCTGTTCTACTTATGCCATTATTCAGATCAGGAGTTCTTATTTCTGTCCCTTACTAGCCACAAACTGCAATTCAGCCAATGTATCCCATAAAGCAAACCGCTGTGAATGTAATACTTTGGGAGTCATTTAAAAAGCTCAGAGCAAGCACAGTCAATGTACTATTTTTGTGACTTGTTTATGTCTTCTTTTAAATCCTTGATCTCTTCATCCCGAGCTTTTTATTTAATAACATTGTGGGCATCTGTGGAGACAAATGACTAGAACATTTTTGTGTGTCATAACATGGATCTTTCAAATCTATAATCATTGAGAACTGTGGTCCTATTATGTTATTCCGGTTATATATTACCTAGGGGTATATTTAATAAAGTGCTGGTTTAAAATAGTAGAGATGCTGCTTATAGCAACCAATCAAATTCTAGTTATAATTTATTTAGTACATTCTACAAAATGACAGCTAGAATCTGATTTGTTGCTATAGGCAACATCTCCACTTTTTCAAGCTCACAGTTTAGTAAATATACCCCCTAGAGTGTTATACAATTTAAATGTTATGTAGAGTATCACTGTCAGCAATGACTAAACAAAGGTGACATATTCAAACCATATTACCGACTGTTGCCGACTGTAATTATTTTAAGTGAATGATGCATTTTCTATAATAATAATACTAATATTTTCACTAATATTTTGGTGAGTTAGGTATTTTTTATATATTGTAACTTAACTGCATAAATCAATGCACTTGCACATATTAGAAGAATACATTTTGAGATATCTCTTAAGTACAGATGTTACAAAACTAATTATAGTTCTTACTGTGCCAGAAGCAGGTGCTTGGTGAGTCAGTATACTGCAATGCAGAATTTTTTTTTCTTAAGATCTAGTCTTTAGAAATCTTGTAAGCAATGTATGAAGTAGATTTTTTTTATTTATTTTTTATTTCAATAGGATTACATAGCATTGTTTCAGAATACAAGCCCTAAAAATTAAATGATTGTGTTGAAAGGATATATACATATGCTTTTTTAAACACTATAAGGACCACTTGAGACCTGAAACTGCAGCTCAAGTGTCTCACAAGTGGTATCAATGATTTTTCATTATGGAACAAGGTGTTTAAGTGATCAGTATAAAATATATGACCAGAGCAACATTCTGAGAGTGACAAATTTCCAGGGTACCGTAAGAAATTTTTGACTGATAGAATACTATAGTTCCCTGCCATGTTGGATAAAGCACTTAAATCAAGCTTCAATAAGGTAGATACACTAGTGCAGAAAGAGATAAATAATATTATAGTGTGTACTGGTGATGGACAATGAAACCAAACTGTAGTTATATATAATGCAGTCACCAATCTAGGTCCTATAATTTATGTGTAATAAAGTTCTTTCTCTATGTCAGTGATAGAGCCAAGGTATCCAAAAAAAGAAGACCAAAGAAAACAATAGCTCACAGTGTTCAAATGCTAGTATAACAAAAATGGCAATGAACTCACCAAGTTCAGATTTAGGTGAGCAATTTCATAGATAAACTTCTGTTCTGTGTTATAGGGATAGATCAAAGGTCCAAATCAGTGCTTATTATTATTATTATCATTTATTTGTTTGGCGCCACAAGATTTCCGCAGCCCTGTGCACAGAACAAACAGTAGACAATACAGGGTGAGATAGTAAAGAACAATAAACAAAAAATACCAATACTTCAGAAACTCATTTGAGCAGGGCACTTCTTCCCTCGTGTCTCCATACCTGTTCTTCTGCTCCGTCCTTACTCCATTTTTCTGTCCCGGAGTTTCTGAAGCATTGGTACTTTGTGTTTATTGTTCTGTACTTTTTAACCCTGTATGGTCTACTGTTTGTACTATGTACGGCGCTGCAGAAACCTTGTGGAGCCCAACAAATAAATGATAATAATAATAATAGAGGTGGAGCAGAAGAACAGGTGTGGAGACAAGAGTGAAGAGGGCCCTCCTCATACGAGCTTACATCCTAAGGGAGGGTAAACAAAACAGGCACAAGGGGAGGCAGTTTAAGTATGGGGGAGAAAAAGGGGGGCCGGGAGGAAAGAGGGGAGAACGAGCGGAGAAGATGAGGGGGTTAAGTGGATGGTTGGTAGGCTTTGAGGAACAGGTGATAGTGGGAATTCAATTAGCCACCAGGGTCAGTAGGGTCAGTAGGAACCAAACACAATGTGTTTTCTCTGGATATTAATGGCATCTTTGCGCGCACATGAAGTGCAAGCAAAAGTGAGAGATGTTTTCTGTGCCATAATTGTGGTACATGTCAGCAGAAACACCTCACGGTTAATTGAATCTCCCCTAAGGTATTCCATTTATAAACAACTGTGAAATTTATGTGGCCCCATGTGGTTATATGAATAATATAAAAAAGAATCCACTATTTTTCATGTAGTGAATGCAATAATTTTTATTCTTAAATAAATTGTAAATTAATATATGATATAGTATGTCTTATTTCAAGTTGGATGTACATCAACATATAAACAAAGTCCCAGTGCTATATTTACTAAACTGCGGGTTTGAAAAAGTGGACATGTTGTCTATAGCAATCAATCAGTTTCTAGTTATCATTTATTTAGTACATTCTACAAAATGACAGATAGAATCTGGTTGCTATAGACAACATCTCCACTGTTTGGATAATCCTAAGGTATTCCAAAAGTGAAGCTTTGTCAGACAGTCTATCTGGCTCTTCAACGTTTCACAGGAGTACTGTCTGCTTCATTAGGAAACATATAAAATAAAAAATGCTCCTCTGGCAACTCCTCTTGAGAGTTTTCCTAGGTTTAATTTTTGTCATGTGTTAGCATGAGTCCTCAGATTACTCAAATCCCTCAACACACTAGCACACATACAAACTATGTTCAATTAATTGGCAATCTTTAAATTTATTTATTTATTCTTTCTTTATTGAGGACTGAACACACAGGAATCATGTGTACAAGACTTTCAACAATGTATAGAAAAACATTCCTTACATTTTTTATATAAAATAACTAAAACAATTGGTGGGGGATAGTAAAGAAAAATGAGAGGGGGTGGGAGAGAGAGGTCCTTGGGGCTTATCTTAGATGAGAAACATTGCTTTCATCAGGGATAATAATATTAAGTTCTGCCTGAACTATTATTGTTCAGGGTAATGACAACAACTAGTTACATACCGCACTCCATCCGGGAAAAGGGAATGGTTCAGTAAAGTACATACTGGAAAAACATTGTTATATCATCATTATTTATAAGGAACATTAAGAAGGGGATTCTGTAAATTCCAACCATCTAAGTCAAGTTGCTGTAAATTCCGTGCAGCATTCTTGGTTTGACATAGAAATGTCATTCATAGACAAGTAGAAATCAACCATTGTCCGCCACTCCTCTAGGTTAAGGGAGGATAATGATCTCCAGTGTACTGGAATAACAGCTTTTGCAGCATTAATTATTTGTCTAAGTAAGGATTTTTTATACTAGGAAATGAGGATATCCGGAATGTTAAAAAGCCGAAAGTCTGGACCATCTGATGCTGGTCCACCTATTCTCTCCATTGTGAGCTCTTTGACTTTGAGCCAGAAGGGAACTAATATTGGATAACTCCACCAGATGTGCAATAGAGAACCTGTGACCGATTCGCATCTCCAGCAGGAAATTGAGACACCTGGGAGGGACACCTGTATCATCTGGATAGGATCTTGAAATACGTTTCAATGACAGGGAGGCTAGATGATCAAGTCATGGTGAATTGGAATATTTTGGCCAAATTTGATCAATTTCTGTTCTCCCCTATTCATGATCCCATGATTTTGCATAGCTTGGTAATGAGCCATACAAGTTTACATTTAACAGTTTATAGATAATGGAGATTGTGTGACTGGTCTCCTGAGATGTGTAACAAAGTTCCTCAAAGATGGTAAGTTTTCTCCCTGTTCCCCACAAGTATAGTCTTATTGTGGATGCCGTGCCTAGCTTGAAAATATAGCCAGAGTATGGAAGAGTGAAATTCAGTCTCTCCTGCAAGTCAGGGGAGGCACATATCCTTCCATTTTCAGCCAGCTGTCTGCACCTGTCTTCCCATCTAACCACAGTAAGAATACCCCTGGCTGAACACCTAGTGGGAAGTCTGGATTGTGGGTCAGTGAGGTGAGGGGACTGGGGAAAATGTATTTTAGTGTCCTCAACCTAGCCCAGAATTGGAGGGTAGGGCCAATTGTGGGGAGAAATATGCAGGCCATGGAAAGACATGGGAAGGTACCTTTAGAGAGTGACCCACTATTATAATCCATTGTTTAGAGTCCATAGCATAGGTCCATTCCAGGATTCTAGTAAGCAACACCACCTGGTATTATTTACAAAATAGCAGAAGTTGAAGCCCCTTTGAGTTTTACTCCTATAGAGTACATTTTGGATTTTAGTAGTTTTACCAGTTCAAGTGAAATCAGAAACTAATTTTTGCAAGTCATTGAGTATCTGGGAATGCAATTTCCTAACTTCAGAGTGTAATTTGGAGATTAGTGGATTAAAATTAACTCTAATCAAGTTTGAGAAATCGTTAGTTATTAATATCCCTAAGTATTTAATATGACTAGGTGCCAGGCAAATAGGAAAGCATGTTTGATCTCAGCTAATATGTTTGGTGGCACTGAAAGATTCAGGTCAATAGGTTTAGTATCATTTATTATACAGTTAGACAATTTTCCAAATTTCTGAAATTCCGACATCAGATTTAGGAGAGAAATCACTGGATTGGTGATCAATGTCAGGACATCATAAGCTAGTAAAACCAATTTCTAAACTGTATCCCTACTTTGACTCTTGAATCATGATTATTTCTAATGAATCCAGCCAGAACCTCCATGCAGAGAACCAAAATTAGGGGGAACAGCAGGCAGCCTGGTCCTGTTGCATTTTTTCAATAGAAAATGGATTTGAAAGAGAACAATTAACTTTGAATCTAGCTATGGGAATTTTATAGTGGGAGAGGATTCATTGCAAACAAACAGGACCGGCAGCACGGTGGCTAAGTGGTTAGCACTTTTGCGTCACAGCGCTGGGGTCATGAGTTCAATTCCTGACCATGGCCTTATCTGTGAGGAGTTTGTATGTTCTCCCCGTTTTTGCGTGGGTTTCCTACAGGTGCTTTGGTTTCCTCCCACACTCAAAAAACATACTGGTAGGTTAATTGGCGGCTATTAAAAAAATTGACCCTAGACTCTCACTCTCTCTCTTTCTGTGTGTGTATGTTAGGGAATTTAGACTGTAAGCTCCAATGGGTAAGGGACTGATGTGATTAAGCTCTCTGTACAGCACTTTGGAATCAGTTGCGCTATATAGATAAATGGTGGTGGTGATGATGACCGAACCACATGTGCTCCAGTACCACAGAGTAGATCTTATTCACCTGCTAAACAGCACACCTCCTCCCTAGGCTGTCTCCCCATTGATTCCACTGCTCCATTGTCTTTGCACCTCTTTCACTGGCTCTAAACCCGGTAGTGTGTCTACGCAAATGGGCACAGGTTTCAGCCTGCATTGAATATGCCCCTTCTACCCCAGTAGCTGTGTTGATAGTTGTAGTGTTATTTATCTACTGTATTGTACTGTTATAGCATGTACTGTCTAGTTTTCCCTTTGTACAGCGCTGTGAATCCCCTATCAATAAATGTTCTTAATAATAATAATACTCGGTCATAGGTGTTTTATCATGCATCAGACCTTCCTAACACCTGGCCTCCTCCGCCGGGTCTCCAGGTACTGATGTGCCGAGTCCTTCCCAGTGGATGGTGGCCGCCAGCATGGATTTGGGGCTACACATGTGCAGATCCGCTTTTTTTTTAAAAAAAAAGAAAAAACAAAAATAATCTCCTGTATTCAGCCATAGGCTGGTTGAATATCACGCACCCTCTCTTCCCAAACTAGGCACCTGGACTTTATATCCAGGAATGTTTGGCTCCATGGAATCCTGATTTCTTGGTGTCTATGCATCCTGATATCCTGGTCTTATGCGTCTAAGTATCCTGGTATCCTGGTTTTATGCTTCTAAAATAATCCTGATAATCTTGGTATGCTGTATCTGAATCTCTTTTATTTATCCTGGTATCCAGCATCATATGTTTCAGAGCTAATCCTGATATCCTATTAACCTGTATCTGTATATGATTTGTGGTTCCTGATATCCAGAATCCAGTTTAATCTGCTTTTCAGCTAATCCTGGTATCCTGGTATCAAGCAACATTTTCTATACAGCTGTTCCTTGTATCCAGGGTTCCTTTACATTTGGAAATCTCATTGTTGGAATTTCATCCTTTCCTGTCGGTCTCACCTTGTACCCATATGGAGAAACCTGACCTCTGTGTTGAAGCAGCAAAGCTCAAACCTACTCACAGGGGGTCCCTGGCAAACACCTTCTCCTCGCTAGACTACTCGCCCCAGAGGTTGGTAGAGTCAGACCAGAATGTGAATAATCCAAATAGTTCTGCCTAGTTTTGTGACAAATTTTCTGCTTTGGGAAGTAGAGGCAAAGCAGGAGTTGCTGAAACTGACAGCCACGTGAATTTAGCCAATGCTCTTTGTGGTGTTTATCTTGAGCTTCATGTACCAGAACAAAACCAAATTAGTCAGAATGTACCAATTCTAGTAATAAAAGTTTTAAAGCAGAGACTAGCTTGTAACTAGAGCACTGGGAGGGGCATAAGTAATGCATTCCAGCTTCTTCCATAAGGGGCTTTATACCATTGCAAATGGAGCTTGGGTGTCTCTATGGGTTTTGGCAATTTCTACGACACAAGGCTACGGTTAGGAAAATTATAATTCCTGGTCATTCCAAAGCTGGTTATTGGGTTGCTGGAGTGACAGGAGGATATTCATTTCAGATATTCATCCAAATCTTATAAAGGGTTAACAATTTAACAGTTTTAATCCCTGATAAACACAAACTCAAAGGATCCATATTTACTCTTGAATGAAGCTAAACCACACTTGCAAATTTTAATTTCAGTAGTAACTTAAATTATCTTCAACACCCTTGTCTAAGTTATTAGGCAAATTAATATGGCAATCACAAGAATACTGTATGAATATAATGAATATTTGTATGTTAATTTATGTTTTTTGACTAGTAATGTAGCAAACTGTTGAAAATGGTCTATATAGTTTGCTATGTTTGGTATAAGGTTCCCTCAATAAATACTCTCTAAATGCCTGTCTTTAATGCAATTACATGAAAACTCACTGCAGCACAATGCAGTTACAAATGCATATGGAAACAAGTCCATTACATGTCTATAACCAATTCTCAGAAATGTTAATGTTTAATAAATAATGTTTGAATGGCATGTCTCCCTACGCTATATATCTGCAACTGTCTAGAGTCTTATTAGATTTTACTAAGCATGATATACTTAGCAAATAAACATGACTTCCTCAGTAGAGATAATATACTTTGATCAATCTTCTGCAATTGCGCCAAGAACATACACAGAAAAAAACATGCATAGAAACACTTGTTTATGTGCATATGCTAAGTAAAATTCATATCACAATGCATTTCTGCTTTTCCTAGCCCTCTTATCTTGAGCCAAGGCCTACTTCACATTGGATATTATCATCACTCTCACTCCCTGTCCCATAAATAATTTGATCTGCATTGTCAAATTATCTGTGTGTAACTTGTTCAATCAGTATATCTGGTCCTTGTATTCTTTTTATTTATATGTATTATGTAATGTGTTATGGATCATTGCTGTCTGTTTATTGTATACTACTGTAAATGCTTTGTACAGTGCTGCAGACCTTTTGCAGCGACATATGAGGAAAACATAATAATAACATAATTAATAATAATATTAATAATACAACATTAGCATGTGCGCAAGGATTACATCAGTTGTACACCAAACATACTTATGGCCACCTCTGCATATGTGGCCTTCATAAGTTACAGCTGTGTGGATTGTCAGAGCAGAGTGTATGCCAAGGACAGGTGCTAGGATTCTAAACGCCCCCTCCCCCCCACACACACACACACACACACTTCCCAGCCCAAAATACACTTTACATTTCTAAAATAAAAATGATATCTTATTCTGGCTGGCAGGCAAGGCTGCAGTCCAAATGCATTAATGACCAGATGCACTTCTGTCTGCTGCAGAACGCCATCAAGGCTCCACTGCTGCGCAGGATTTCATAATGGGGTGTTTCCTAATGTTATATTTCGGAGCAAATGAAAAAAAATCTTGTGGCAATAAGTAGATAACAGACACTTTTTTGAGATAATATGTTTGAGTCATTGTCTATGCACTTATTTAAAGGCACTGTGAAATGCCTGTTTACCAGCACAATACAAGTCTCTCTATTTTAAATCAGAGAAAAAAAATATTGTTAACATGCAAATCTGTACTAACAAACAAGTATTATTTTACAGTGCTGGCACCCCAAAGGACGATGTGCACGAGCACCAATCCCATTATAACATCACTATGTCACATTATGACATCACACAAAATCGCCATACATGCCACCAGTGTACCGCCACATGCCCTTCACTATGCCATGTGTCCCTTACATACCATCCACTGTACCAGATACCACCCACATGCCATATACTATTCAGTTTTCCCCAACATACCTTCCACTGTACCAAGTGTCCCCACTAGAGTCTCAGTCATCTTATGCCACTCACAATACCCACATATACTATTACTGTGCCATAATTGTTTCCTCAATGTGTCATCAATTTTACAGGTATCCGTATATGCCATTGTTTATGACAGGTGCTACCTCATGTCTGAGCCATGTTATTTTATGCCACTTACGCACATTTCACCACATTTCACCAATATCACCCCTGCCCTTCTCCTTATATATTAAACCAGTATCAAACCCACCCTCAACCCACACATTACATGTAGGTTCAAACTGGAAAATTTTAGCCTGGGGCAACCACACAGCACTGGCCCATTAGCAAATCCTCATAAATAACCTTTCTGCATAATTAACCCCCTTATAAGAATTTACCCCCTCATCATACAATCCCCTTATCCTCAGACGCTAAAGTTCTCAATCATTAAGTTGCTCAGCATCATTATAATCATAACCTCTTTATTTTCATCAACCTTCCCATCATCAATTAACCACCAACATTACAAATTAAACCATTTATATTCATTAACTCCCAGATCACCCTTCTGATAATTAACTAATCCATCATAACAACCTCGTTAAAATCATTAACCCCTTTATAATCATTAACTCCCTCATCCCCATAATTAATTGACCCCATTCATATTCATTAATTCCCTTGATTATTACCTGCCTCAGTTTCATCAAAAGTACCACACTAAGATCATTAATCCTCTCACCCTTATAATGATGACTAACACCCTTGAAATAAACTTTCCACCAATAATATTGATTTCTCCTTCCATCTCCATTCACCTGTTGTTGTTCTCAAGGCAGTTAAAATATGACCGACCCATGGTCACCCATGCACCCATGGGGAGAAAGGGCCTCAGTGGTACCTCCAAAAGGCCAGCACCCTAGGCAGCTGCCTAAATCTGGCTAAAAATAGTGTTGGGCTTGCCTGTGCAACAGTGTCTATGCCGTATTTCTCAATGTATATAACTCCTAGAAGCTAGCTAACAGTTGATACATTGTTCTCTCTTTCATATTTATCATTTCCATATATCATGTTGGGTACATTGTATTGTAGCAGCAATGTGTATAATTTGGGTACTGCATTTTTTTACAGTACCGCTTTTTACAGGGCATTCTACACAATAATTATGCTGTACAGTACAAGTGTATACTTTGTGGGATATTATTAAAATACAATTATTTAATTACCTAACAACACAAATTACAATCAGTTAATCATGCTGATCTTTGTTGTGTACAGTACAAGTGTATACTTTGTGGGACACACTTACAATTAATTACCTAACAAAAAACACTACCATCAATCATGCTGATCTTTTTTGTGTACTGTGCAAGTGCATACTTTGTGGGATGCACATAAAATTAATTTATTACCTAACAACACATACTACAATCATCTTGGTCTTTGTTGTGCACTGTATGAATGTGTACTTTATGGAACACACTCGCAATTTAATTAATTAACTAACAACACACATTACGTTCAATCAAACCTTCTGATCTTTGTTGTGTACTTACAATGCTTATTAAAATGGATACTGCTTCTGGTGGAACTGCAACATGATTGACAGGTAGAGAAAACTGTTGATAATAACCAATAAAGAGCGGCTTTCCTCTGACTGGTGAAAGTATGATAAATCCACTCTAACTGGTTAGTTGTGGTTTGACCCCACGTGGGGTCTAGCCACAATGTAGTGCATTAATACAATGTAGTTCATTGATACAATTGATCAAATTTTTTACACTGAAATTTACAGTTGAACTTGGCCATATCCTACCCCAACTATAAATCTGTCCCCACATTTGAAATTTACCTCCCCCTCCAATCCAACATGGTTTTGCCAAGGTGCAAAGTTACTCCTTTTTTTGCTTTACTTTCCTTAATGAATAAGGCCCCTGATGGGTTTTTTTTTTGCTTTTTTAATTTATTTATTTTTTAGCTTGTTTTTTCTTTTTACAATTGCCTCAAGATAACTTGGGGCAGAGAAACTATATTAGGGCTGATGGCTGATTGCGTTGTTGCCTCTGATGATGCATCATCACTTCTTTATCAGCTGCAATAAAGGAAATAATAGTCATTAAAATTGCACTCTTATTACATAGATTAACCATATGCTAACTGTATGGGTGTACTTTGTTCTCACATTATGCAAACTCAGTGATATATTAAGTGAAATTTGAGCCAAAGGTTCATATTATGCTGTACATAGTAATATTCCTAAGTATATATTTTTTTGGAGGCACATGTAGACAGTGCTTTTTCTGTAAGTCAATCACTGTACACACATCCACACAGGTCAGTTGTGTAACGAAACACAACGGTCGCCGCCCGCAGTAAGCACTCAGCGCGCGACCACGCGACCAATGAAGCTGAGCAGCGCCACAAGTCAAGCAATGCCATCACAACCAGCATGGACGATGTACACATGCATTGGACTCGACACATAAGCAGCCCGCATGCACCCTTTTAATGATTTTGCCGCCGACCTGCTACGCTCGACAGGGCGATTCAAGTCCATGTGGACCAAACATCAAATGTTCAAAAGTTACTTTTAAAACTTGGAAAATCCGTTGAAAAAAAGGTGCCGAAACTAAGTTCCGGTGTGTCTTCTGACACAAAAGCACTGCATGTAGATATATATTGTGTGCAGTTTGTTTCCTCCACAATTTATTAAGCCCATGATGTCAGACCCCACGGGAATTATAAACTCTGCGTTATGGCAACCAGTGCACCTATAGCAGCCGCAGAATGCTAAAACCGGCAGTGAGGCTCAGTCCTCACTGCCCTAAATATTGCTAAAGACCAATCAAGGCAGAGCCCTGCAAGTGTACTCAGGTTTTGTGTAATAAATAACTGGCACTTCTGCTCCTGGATTTCCTCCTGGGCCTCCAAGTCCTCTGGCTCTTCCTCCTCTGCCTCCTCCTGGGCATCCTCCTTCTCCAGGCCCTCCTCCCGGTGGCTGTTGCAGTAGTGGATGTGGAGGCATTCTGTTGGAATCAATATAACCCATTAGTTTAATTTTAAATGTTATTTTTGTCTCAAACATGCATAGAGACATCCAGATAATGTTAGCTTGCAATGTGAAATATGGACTTAACCTGGGAGGTTTATATGAATCTCATAGTTAATCACATACATTACTAAGAGGTGTTGGACTATGACCAGTGAATTTTATTAGAAGCCATACTATTTTTTAATGGACCAGATCTAACTGTTAAATCATTTGTAAATATGACAGGTGCGATTAATTGAACTGAATTTACGACCATCAATCTCAGCCCTCAGTTCTGCAAGGAGCTCGTGCTGACTACTTCTCAAATTGTTTCATGGAGTGGCATATTCTAAGTTCTAAATGCAACCGCCTGTGGACTGCCCGGTAAATATTGAGCTTTTACTGATTACTGAGCTGCAGGCCGAAAACTATCAATCGTTGCTGTCAGGACCCGTAGCTCGACACGTGCAAATGTGGTATACTGTATGTTTGCAAGCAAATGAGATTTTTAAACTTCATACACACCCATTGGTTCTTACTGAACGTAGTTGCATCGGCACATCACTCGCGGAACACTTCAATACCATTTGTAAGATGGCTGTCATTTAAATGAATTACCCTGTATTATCCAAGCAATTAGGGGTGTGACAAAGCTTAACCAGTCTTACCTCAGCTTGTGCAGGAGGATGCATCTGCATTTGCTATAAAACTGCTGGAGAAACAATCATTTGTGAAATCAAATTAGAGCAACTGCTTTGTAAATCAACATTGGAATTATTGTTAAGTACCAGTCCGAGTAGAGTACCTAATTTCGACATTGGAAATGTTGGCACTTATACTGCCAACATGTCGGCAGGTTAATTGCAGACAGCTTTTGCAGGTGTCATGTCGACAGTGTCGATAGTGTAATTTGCGACATTCTCAATGTCGACCAATCACATTGCTGACATTAAAAAAGCAATGGTGATGGTTCCAGGGTATAGTGACCTACAAAAGCTGTGGAAAAACAACACTGGAATTATTGATAAGCACTAGTCCCTATGTTTGACCCTTTAAATAGGATGTAAGGAGAGTGACTAATGCTTTGTGTGTTTTAGATTAAACATCAAACTTGCAAACAAACACCTACAAAAGATGTGGAAGATCAACATTGGAATTATTGGTACCAGGCCCTATGTTTGACCCTTTACATAAAATGTAAGGTGAGTGACTAATGAATGCTTTATGGTTTATATTTATATGTAATGTCTGAACCTGAACAGGCAGGACATAGTCAGGCCTCTGGCTCCTGTGCTGCAGGGACTAAGTGGAGGCAGCCAGATTTTACCCAGCAAGAGATAGAAATCCTTGCTCAGCTGGTGGTGGAGAGGCTCCATTCCATCAGTATATAGCTCTCAGATCTGTGCATACATAGAATATAGAATGAAATAATGACACAGTACAATGCTGTGACTCCTATAAGATGCATAGTGACTAAGGTCAAAAAAGGTTATTTTTTGCATCATGGCACACTAATTAAGAAATATATTTGGAAAGGTATTGCTTTCATTTTCAACATTGTTTTCTTTGATTTTTTCTTTCAGGTGGCAAGAATTTAAGCATCACTTAAAGGACAAGATGAGGGTCCACAGCAGACAGCTTCATGCAACAAGCAGTGGTCCCCTCAGTTCCTTCTGAACTCAGTCCTTTTGAGACCATGGCATTGTCCATAGATTGTAAGCTTGCGAGCAGGGCCTTCTCACCTCTTTTTTGGTTTACCCAGTTTGTTTATTAGTTTATTATGTTTGTCCCCAATTGTAAAGTGCTACCGATTATGTTGGCGGTATATAAATAAATGATGATGATGATGATTGGCCTGTATTGATGATGAGATGTTGCAAGGTGTAGGGCGCATTGACACCGGATGAAGCCCACCTCTCTTGGAGCTTCTAAAAACATTAGGTAAATTTGAATGGATTATAGCTTTTAGCTTTAAGTAAACTAACATTATGTGACCCAAAGAAACAAAAACAAAATCAATTATTATGGTAAAAACTATTTTATGTTGGTGTCTAATTTTTTTATTTTATTATTATATTTTCTAGGTGCTCAAGCAGATACTTTAGAGGATGAATAGGTGGAGACCTGTGATATTGAATAGATCAGACGAAAGATGAAGCAGAAGTCAGTGGCCAGGATTCACTACATTAATTCTATCAAAATGTTATTGCATCCAACCTCACAATTCAGTACAAGACTAAGGAAATAAGCAATACCCTCACCAGTATGGAGCACAATTTACAGAGTAACCTGACCACAGTAAACACTACTCTCACCTGTATGGAGCACAATTTGGAAAATAATTTGACCACAATAACTACTACCGTCACCTGTCTAACGGACCTTTTTGCCCAATATATAACTTGAAATTTGCAAGCACCAATTTCCCATGTTTCCCCTCTTTCCCCTTTCTCCCCAACTTTCAGTCCAATACATCGCCCCTACTTCACCACACCACAGTCTCTCCTACCAAGGCACCTGTGCAATATCCTTACCCTCATTAGTTTTACAATTGAACACCACTACCATCTCCAGTCCTAATTGAATGGTTTCCCAGAAATCCATTACACCACAAACAACATTTATCACAACCCCTTATTTTGGAAAGCAGCCCATGTATCGCCAATACCATACTTACCAATCTAACCCTGCCCCCTCTACCAGTTCTGCCCCCTGCCAACTTTGCCCCCTCTACTATCTCTGCCCCCTTGCCATTTCTGCCCATCTGCCATCTCTACCCACTTTGGCAATCACTCAAAGTCTGTTGCACCTCCATTTTCTGCTGGTCCACTGGCCTCTACTTCTTACACACTATTGCCTTCAACGTCATGGATAACCAGAAGCCAGATGCATTGCAAACCATCCCACAATTTTCCAACAAAGTCAAAGACGCCACAGAAATCCAAATAATTTTCGTTTTTCACCTGAATTTTTATTTTTTCGGGAATTTTGTTAATCTTTGTAAATTAAAACGATTTGATGTTACACTTTATATTTATGTTTGTAATGTTTTCTTTACAAAAACCAATAATGACTTACAAGCAAATTAGTGGGCCAGGACATATTCTTTAAATGTGACTGAATCACCAGAATCAGGAGGGCTTGGGTCCACGTCTTCCACCTTCTGGCCAGCAACCACACCCTCTTCCACCCAAGGAACCGCATTCCTAATAGATGTTATGGAACACCGCACACAGAACAATAATATTACATTCGATCCTTGGCGCATACATAAGAGCATTAGCAGACCCGTCAAGATAGTGGAATCTGGGCTTTAAAAGGCTAAAAGCCCACTCTGCGACCAATCTAGTGGTTATATGCATTGAGTTGCAGGAGACTTCCTGCTCCGTGTGTGGATTCAAAATAGGAGTGAGGAGCTAAAAAGGAAAAAAGGGTACATGTTGTCTCCTATAAAGGGTGACAAGAAAGAGAAAGGACAAAATATTATTGACAAACTATTAGCCCCAAAAAACAAAGATGTCAACATAACATGTAGGATTATAATTTGCCATATATGTCTAGATAGCGTCCTGATTCATGAAAAGGACCAAATTAAAAAAACAAAGAGGAGAGGTCCATTTTAAATGTTGAGACAGATTTTTGGGGGAAGCTGACCATGTGGTATATTAAAGGTAAACATCACTCTTAAAAATAAAGGGGAACATATTTGACTACTCCATGCTAATCTGCCAGCACCTGTAAGAAAAAAGTCCATAAATATTGCCATTATTACATGCAATATATTGCCAATGTTGTACATATTAAGAAATTACGGTCTGGCTCCCAGTTTGAAGTATAGCATATAGCAAGGGTTTTTGAGCAACTTTTTAAATAAGTTAAAGATGGAATACATAATAGTCACACATCACCATGTGTGTCCTTGTATCCCCTTGCCTCAGTTGCAATCTTTGCCACATCCCTGATTGCCAGAAGGCAAAGGAGTCATGCGTACTCCATGGCCACACAGCAACCAGGTCTCGAATGAGGAAAGACGGATCACAGCCTGGATATTTATTGAGTAGAAATGCTTCCACTCAATAAATTGCCCCCCGAGACGAACAGGGCTACATGTGTACCGTCTACAGCCCCTATGGCAAGCTTTTGTGGCAGAATGACACATTATTATCAAAAGGGACTCCTCATCAAGTGGCAGATGGATGTTTTGCTCAAGCCATGACAGGAACACCTGTAGAACACCCTTCAGCATACGACTAAAGAACTTCTGGGACATACCTGCTGAGACCCCACTGCCGTCTGAAATGAGTTAGTGAGTTAGTAGTTATCTCTCTGCTGCATTTCGACACTGTTGACCACTCTCTCCTCATACTGACGCTACAATCCCCATGTCTTCAAGACACTGTCCTATCCTGGTTCTCACCCTACCTATCTAATCACTCTTTCAGTGTTAATATCTCTGGAACAACCTACACTCCGCTTCCTTTATCAGTTGGAGTACCACAAGGCTCAGTCCTAGGTCCTCTGCTATTCTGTATCTACACCACTTCTCTTAGAAAACTAATAAGCTCCTTTGGATTTCAGTATCATTTCCATGCGGATGATGCACAAATTTATCTATCTTCTCCTGATCTCTCACCAGCTGTGTTGTCCCAAAATCTGACTCGAGCCCCTACAATCTATTTTGCATGCAGCGGCTAGATTGATATTCCTTGCAAATTGTCTTTCACCTGTTGAGTCACTCTGTCGGTCTTTACATTGGTTGCATGTTTCTCAAAGAATCCAATTTAAAATTCTTCTACTAACATACAAGGTTATCAATAAAATTGCACTGACATACATATCCTCACTTGTCTCAAAATATCTCCGAACTAGACATCTCCGTTCTGAACAAGATCTGCGCCTTTCTTCCACTGTCATTGCTTCCTCCCATTCTCGGTTACAGGACTTTTTTCGGGCTGCACACATTTTATGGAATTCACTCTCTCGCACCACAAGGCTTTCTTCTAGTCTTCAAACCTTCAACCGTTCTCTGAAAACCCATCTCTTCAGACAAACTTATAATATTCCTTTACCACCCACTTAATCTCCCTAGGTTACCCTATTACCACCCTCTACACAGCTAACACTAGACAACAATCCTCTGACCAACATAGTTGTGTGACTAAGCATACAGCCCACTAAATACTTTGTAACCTTTGCATTCTAGCTGGACAAATATTCAATATGGTATAACACTTACCCTTGTGTATGAAACCATTGTCCCATAGATTGAAAGCTTGCGAGCAAGGCCCTCTTAAATCTTTGTATGTATGTATAACCCAGTACTGTTTTATTACTGTTTGTTCCCAATTGTAAAGCGCTACGTAATCTGCTGGCGTTATATAAATAAATGCTGATGATGATGATATATCTTCTCAATGATCTTTCCGCTTGTTTGCTCCACATGTCTTATGTGTTCTTGTACATGTATATTCACCATTTGGCTAATGCAGAGTGAAAACTACACTATTTTGTATTGTGTACGTGGAAATGGGAATATGCACCCATACAGATTTGTGTGATTCTGAATCATACACCTCCGTACATTTGCATAGGTGTAATGTGGGTACACTAACTTAGTTCAAGTACAGTAAGGGTGTATTTACACAATTGC
This sequence comes from Mixophyes fleayi, assembly GCF_038048845.1. Lineage (NCBI taxonomy): Eukaryota > Metazoa > Chordata > Amphibia > Anura > Limnodynastidae > Mixophyes > Mixophyes fleayi. Next base: position 307,021,292 of record NC_134403.1, on the reverse strand, counting down.
ATACAGATGTATACTGAGACAAAGACACATATGTGCCTGATGAAGTTGTATTGTCATGTGGCCAGAGGCAGATGCAAGTAGCAGATGATGATGATGGTTCTCAGCACTAGCAAATTGTGAATGTTCCACACATGCTGACTGGTATCACCCGGGCATATATTATGCTTTTATGTACATGTTAAAGCTTTTTTTCGTACATGAGACATGTTTTAGCAGTTTGATTGATGCCTAATCGCAAATTGTTTTGCTGCAAATAAAAAAAATGGTTAAAAACTTTGAGCAAGTGGGATGTGAGCTAATATGATGCAGTGATAATCGGTATCCCAGTGCTTGGAATACCGACATCCAGTATACCTACAAAAGAACAACGAACACTGGAATAACAAAAAAGTTAAATGTAGAGATAACTTTACACCGATAGCGTAGATTTCCAAAAACACTGCAATAAGACTGCTGTTAGTTTCGAAAACAGTGGATGCCAGCGATTGAATTTTACGTCTCGCAACTGACCAACATCAATATTTAAAGTGCCATTTTAATGTTAGTTTTAGGGTTAGGGTTAGCGTTAGGGTTAGGGTAGGGTTAGGTTTAGACTGCAGTTGCTACTATTGCCGCTTTAAACTTACAAATGTCGCTTACTTCAGTGACGTAAAATTCAATCGCCGACATCGACTATCTTCGGAATTAGCAGCAGTCACATTACACTATTTTTGGCAATCTCGCCTATCGGTGTAAAGGCAAGTCTACTGTCAGGATCTGCCTGCAAGCCTTTGCATTGCATGTTGCTTTGCCTGGCAGCTCCAGCCTTTGGACTTTATTATTGTGTTATATATATTTTGTGGCAGTACCTCTCTTTACGAGAGGTGCTGCTATTGTGCCTACCTTGTGTGTACTAGGGGTTAACATTCTCATTAATTATCCTTTGCACCTGGTGTTCCCCTACTTATACCTGTCACTCCCAGCATACATCGCTGGTTATTGTTGTTACATTCTGTTATGCTTCTGGTTACTTGCTACTTGGGATCTGTCCATACCTCCAGCTTCCCTGCATCAGCCGTGTACCTGGAATTTTCTGCAAGATCATATTACCTCCTGCCTCCGGCATCAGCTTTCTACCTGGTATTTACTGCAAGCTCATGATTACCTACTGTTTTGTACACTTCAGCAAATAAACATTGAGTGTTTTTAACCATATTTGTGGCTGCTAGCTGTATTCCTGCATTCAACCGTGACATCTACATTTTACTTATGTCGTTTTTATAGTCTTCGTTGTTTTTTTTGTTGGTATAGTGGGTTTTGGTATTTCAAGTGCCGTAATACCATAAATAACCCATATGACGTATCCCTTGTGTAAACCAGGTGTACATGTTACTGTTCTTGACCAGCACGAATTTTAAGATACTTGCAGCTTTGGATATTTTCACAATTGAAGCTTCATGAATGAACTCACGCTGTTACTCTACAGCAATTACCTCAACCTGCCCAGACTTTGAGTTTTGGTGCTTAGATCACTTTCATTGGGGGAGTGGAAGAGGCTAATGCCGTTTCAACAAAATATCTATCTTTTTTTAAACATTGCCAAGATTCATGCTGATGATCTTTATCTTCAGCTTCATTCTTGCCCAAAGAGTCAAGCACGTTCAACAGAGATATGTCTTGCAAGAGTATCTGTGATTGCTTCTGCCTCTGAATATGCTGCATTTTTTCTGAATTTGCACTATGATTGTTAGCCCCTTCCCTCCTGATTGCTTTTCGAAATGTAAAGAGCATTAAGTGTACACATTATTTATATTTATGCACACAAACTCTTTATGAGTCCTTAAATATTTACTCCACCCTAATATTATAATGAATGAATATAATCTCCATGCTGTTTAAGTTTAAAAACATACAGTACAGTGCTTCAAATCTATTGAGGATAAAAATCACTAATTAATTGCTTTATGATTTTGAGCCATATAAACCCTTTGTGCAAAAATGCTAATGACCTTTGTTTTGCCTCAGTGGTTTTATAAAAAAAAAGATTTTTATAGTTGTGTAGTTCAGTAATCCAACATTAAGTCATTAAGCATATTAGAAATGTTGCTGCTATTGGCATTATTAACATCTTTAACTCAATGTACTGGTTAGTAATGTATTAGTAAAATTATAGCCATCTATATAATCAGTATAAGTACACTGCTTGATATAAATATTGTTCACTTCCAGTTCCTATTTAATTTTATAACCAGATCATTATAACTACTACCTGATGTTTTATAGATCAATGCTCATTTGTTTCTGTAAATAAATGACATCTAAAGGTGAAAATTAATATAATTGCGTAAAATCTTGTTCAATGCTTGTGACAGAAGTACCTGATCAATTTTTAGTGTAGACTATATGTCTATACTCCAGATAAAGAGTAATGCACCATTAGGTGAATCAAAATAAGCAACAATTTACCAGACTTTTATGATTAACCAGAATTACACTACTAATATTGGCCAATATATTAATACATATTTAAATACTAAAAATAAAAAATAAAAGGTGCTATTTAAAACATTCTGTCCATCAGGAGTACAGTCAATAACCTCATACACATTCCATTTATTAGTGGTGAAAGCAATAAACCATGCAAATACTGCCACAAAATATTAGCAATGAGATATTAACAATGAAATGCAGTCCAGTACAATAATTTGTAAAAAAAAATCTATCCATCAAAACTAGCACTAAGAAATTACTTAATAAGACAATAATTTAAACACCTTGGTACCTAATAGGATTAATATAGACAGAAGGTATAGACAGAAAAATATAACGTTTTTGTAACTAATATATATTTTGTTATGTAACATGCAACCCGCAGGCTACTCATCTCACCACCTTTCCAAAGGTATCTAACCTTGCAATCTGCAGGCTACTCCTCTCACCACCTTTCCAGAGGTATCCAACCCAGCAATCCGCAAGCTGCTCTTCTTACCACCGTTCCAGAGGTATGCAACCCTGCAACCCGCAGGCTACTCATCTCACCACCTCTCCAGAGGTATTCAACCCTGCCATCCGCAGGCTACTTATCTCACCACTTCCTCCAGAGGTATTCAACCCTGAAATCCACAGGCTACTCATCTCACCACCTCTCCGAAGGTATCCAACTCTAAAATCCGCAGCCTACTCATCTTGCCAACTTTCCAGAGGTATCCAACCCTGCAATCCGCAGGCTACTCATCTCACCACCTTTCCAGAGGTATCTGACCCTGCAATCTGCAGGCTACCCATCTCTCCACCTATCCAGAGCTATCTAACTCTGCAATCCGCAGGCTACTTATCACTCCTCTACCAGAGGTATCCACCTGGCAACCCGCTGGCTACAGCATCTAACATCACTTTACAATATTGCCTATTCCGCTGTTAAGATCTGTGGTTATATTACTGCCTTACCAGTTATTGCATCCTGAACCTGTATTACCTGTGTTTTTAAAACCACTTTGTTTCTCTCCGTGGTCTTACCTTGGTAACCCTGAAAGAGACTTTGTGAGACTACACCAGATACTGCAGGATATGTCCAGTGACTTTGCTGAATATATAGAAGAAAAACTGGACAGGAACTTGCTACAGGACATCAATAAAATGGCTTTAAAAGTAGAGGTAATAATCATGAGAGACATTAATCTACTGGGAGGAGTCTTCTGCAAGTTCCACTAGAAGTAGGGATATTCTGAATTCCTTGCAGGGAGCATCCCTCATGCAAATGATGAGGGAGGTCACTCACAACGACACAATCTTAGACTTAATTCTTACAAATGGTGACAGAATATGTAAATGTGGGTGAGAACCTAGGATCTAGCGACCATCAATAAGTATGGTTTAGTATAAAGACAGACACCGACTCATACCACACAAACAAGGTGTTAGGAGTTTAGGAAAGCTGACTTTGAAGAAATGGGAAAATGTGTAAGTGACTCTTTGGCAGAGTGGAAGAACTTGAAAGAAGTGCAGGAGAGGTGGGAAAAATTAAAAGTGCAATACTTCAAGCAACAGACCTTTGTATCAAAAGGGTTAAGAAAAGTACAAGGAAAAGGAAGCCAGTGTTGTTTGCAAAAGAAATAGCAAGTATTGTGAAAGAAAAAAAAGATGGCCTTTAGGAAATATAAGCAGACTTAGAATAATGAAGACAAAGAGGTGTATCTTGCTAGACAGAAGGAGGCTAAGAAGGTAATCAGATGTGCAAAGGCACAAGCTGAAGAGAATATGGCCCAGTCAGTAGGTAAGGGGGGCAAAACTTTTTCAGTATATAAGTGAAAGAAGAAAAACAAAAGGAGGAATAATAAAACTAAAGACAGTGAGAGTCTTGTTGAAGGAGACAAGGTAATAGCAGATCATCTTAATGATTATTTTTGCTCAGTGTTCACTACAGAAAGAGTGGGGAAGGGACCACAGTTCAGTTACAAGTATACTTATAAAAATAAGGTAGGTACAAGTACATTTACAGAGTTTACAGAGGAGGAGGTCCTAGCAGAGCTCTCAAAACTGAAAGTGAATAAATCAATGGGGCCAGATGGGATACATCCACGTATACTAAAAGAGCTTAAAGGGGTGTTGGAAGCACCATTAACAGAATTATTCAATCAGTCACTAGCACAGGAGTAATTCCAGAGGACTGAAAAAGAGTGACTGTGGAAGCAAGTAAGAGGCGAGCAACTAAATAACAGAGAGCCTTACATCAATATTAGGAAAATGAATGGAAACACTCTTAAAAGAAAGAGTTGTACAATATCTGATATCCAGTAACTTACAGGATCCCAAACAGCATGGATTTACTAGGGGGAGATCATGTCAAACAAATCTTATTGACATTTTGTCTTGGTGACTAAAGTAATAGATCAAGTAGGGGCTGTAGATATAGCTTATCTAGATTTGACACTGTCCCACTTCGCTGACTGTTAAATAAACTTGAAAGCTTAGGATTGGATTCAAAGATGGTGGAATGGATAAGATCTTGGTTGCAGGATAGAAAACAGAGATTTATAGTAAATGGAGTACATTCACAGGAGCAAAAGGTTACCAGTGGAGTACCCCAAGGAGCTGTACTTGGACCAGTGCTATTTAATATCTTTATTGGAGATATTGCAAATGTTATTTAAGGGAAAATATGCCTTTTTTCAGATGACACAAAGATATGCAACAGGGTAGTCACACCAGGAGGGGTAAAACAAATGATTGATGAGCTAGGCAGACTAGAGGAATGGTCAAGAGAGTGGAAACTACAGTTAGATGCCAAAAAATGCAAAATCATGCACTTGGGTCTCAAAAACCCAAAGGCTAAATATAATATTAATGGCACTATAATAGAAACTACTGAGGAGGAAAGGGATCTAGGAGTCACTATTTCAGGTGACTTAAAGCCAGGTAAGCAATGCAACAAAGCAATAAGGAAGGCAATGCCAGATTCTTGCTTGCATAGGGAGAGGAATCAGTAGCAGAAAGAAAGAAGTAATAATGCCACTATATAGGTCATTGGTGCGGCCTCATCTAGAATACTGTGTTCAATTCTGCTGGCCATATTTCCAGAAGGATATAAATATATTAGAAACTGTACAAAGAAGGGCAACTAAAATGGTGCATGGCCTACAGCACAAAACTTATACGGAAAGAGTAAAAGATCTTAATATGTATAGTTTGGAACAGAGAAGGGAAAGGGGGAACATGATAGAAGCTTTTAAATATATCAAGGGTTTGAACAAGGTGCATGAGGGAAACATTCTTCAATAGAAGAGAAGTACTAGAACACAAGGACATGCACTGAAACTGGAGGGAAGTAGGTTCAGAGAAAATTTGAGGAAAAACTACTTCAAAGAAAGGGTAGTGGATAAGTGGAATACCCTCCCATCAGATGTGGTAGAGGTTAATAGAGTAGAGCAGTTTAACCATGCTTGGAATAGACATAAAAATATCCTTATAAAGAATAAGGGATCAAATAAGGTTTAAGGTTATCATAGCTTAATAAAACAATAGGCAGACTAGATGGGCCAAGCAGTTCTCTGCCCTCAACTTCTATGTTTCTATATACATTCACAAAAGAATGCACAGAAGAAACAAAACGATTAAATTAATGTTACCCGTTAATAATATAAGCATTAAAGACAAATCAGTTAAAAATAAAAATATATATATTTTTTTCAATGAAATACATTTCTTAGGATGATCTTAATGTCAACGGAACACAAAATACATGTTTACAGTTGGTTCTGATTGCAAGCACATGTTATAGCTATCATTCCTGACTGCCATCATTGTCGTACTCAGGACTTAGACTAGCCCTGTAGCTAAAAGAGATACGATAGAAAAAGAAGAAACTTTGAGATGGAAAAAAAAATATAATGTTAATTATATTAATGAAGTAGAGACTAGGGAGAAAAGAAGGGTCTTTAAAAGTGGCACTTCCATCTATTTTTTTATTTTTACAATTTCTATTTGTTATAACAATTGGAGTACTTCATATCTAAAAGAATCAAGGGTTCAATCAATATAAGTTGTGATTACATTTTATGAAGACTAAGGATGTAGACTTCTATTGAGCGAATGTCAGTAAGCACTTTGTAGTCTAATTAAGAATATTTTTCATAATAGTGGGGTGGTATAAGATTTTTTTCACTTTGCAATTTATTTCTATTCTTGCTATACTGTATCAGAATTAAGCAAACTGTGTTTTTTCAGCTGTCTGTGCCTACAGTTCTCATCATGCATTTTACGGTGCTTACAGCACTACTGTAGCTGGAGAGCTTCAGAATACCTAATCCTTCTTATCCACCAACATTTTACCATGCATAATTTCTCATGAGCCCCCACTTCTGGGGACAGTTTATCTTTATGAACTCTATGAAGGGTAATTTGTTCCCCAACCATCACCACTTAGAGGATCTGGGAAGAGCTCCTGGTGTACTAAAATTAACATCTTACTTTGTATTGGAATGACTTTAGGCTCTTATCATGAACGGAACCAATTTTTTTATTTTTGTTTTTTTATTGCAGCGACAGGACAGCAAAGATGCTTATTTGTCTATAGTGAAAGTTTACAGAGTATGCCCAATCTCACATAGACCCTACTGTTTAACTTCTCAAACTATAGCACAGAGATGTAAATAATCAGTCTTTAGTTTTAGAGCTCTAAGGTTCCAGTTGGAGAAAGTTAAAAATAATTACCTCAAACAGCCTTAATGGATCCTCATAAAAATCCCTCCCCCCAAAAATATTGATTCATTGCAAATATCTCAACTTGCAGGTTTACTGTTCAAAATTATTTGCACCTAAAAGCAAGAGACTATGATAGGAGCCTCAGTAATAAAGCTGAAACATAGCAATGACTATCTTGTAAAGTTTCAGCTGGGAATTATAACTGTGGGATGAGCTAAACCCAAGGGAAATTAAAAGCTGAGGTGTTTGTGTGTCCGTACCTATTTGTCCCACTCCAAGGCGAAAGTAAGCAGGCAAGTGGACCTTGGTTGCGTCCATTACTGTGTCACTAAAGGAGGTCTCTTAGGCCACATTATAAATTTCTTTGGCTGATAGTGTTCTGCCTCCAGTATTCAGGACAGGTTGGAAGGATAATTGGTCACTGTTCTTCCACCTACCTGTGCTGTGTCTTAATTCATTGCTTTTATTTCACCTTCTGCCTCTCTTGCTTCTTTCCTGCCTCCCATCCCTCTTTGCTGTCTCCTTTTTTATTCTTTATTCTTATTATTGCCATTTTACTTTACTTTCCTCAGGTTGCTTAGACTCCGTAAGAACACCCTCTTACATGCCCCTTGATATTGGGGCATGTTGCCAGGAAGGGTGAGCCAGGCGGACACTGACTTTTTGCGTTTAGTTTTTATGTACGGTTTTTGCCTGCCGCTCATGGAGTCCATACAGACCTTGTCAGTTAGGAATGTAAAGTCTGCATTTTTGTTTCTTGAGGTGTTGTCAGAAAAGGTTAACAGGGTGGCCTCATAGGGATGCATGTGTGGCCTTTTCTTGCATCCACCTTTACAGGATTTTGACATTTCCCCAGTTGGGCTGGTCCCCAAGAAAGCGGCTGGTAAGTTTTGGTTGATACAAGCCATGTCATTTGCGTCAATTAGCAATGCTATACCTAAATGGTTCTGGAGTGTCCTATCAATCATTCAAGTCCGCTTTGGAGATGGTTAAGGGTTTTGAAAAAGGGTTTTTGCTGACTGAGATGGATATTAAATCTGCTTTCCGTGTACTTCTGCTGCACCCCGAGTCATTTCTATTCATGGGTTTTAAGTTAGTGGATGGGTTCTATGTAGACAAGTGCCTCTCCAATTGGATGCACTGTTTTCATTTCTACATTGGTGTGTTGAAGTAGGGACGGGTCATTCCAGAATCGCCCACTACTTGGACGATTTCTTGGTGGTAGGGACAGGTCAGTTCATGACCTCTTCAGACACCTTGTTTTCTGTTATTGCGCTTTTTTGTTCACTAGGGGTTGCCATTGCCTGGGATAAGATGGACAGTCCCACTACCTGTTTGTCTTAATTGGGCATTGAGATTGATATGGTTTTAGGACTGTCAGTTGCCTGCTGAAAAGGTCAGTTAACTATACTTGATGATCGCTAACGTTCGGGGTCCCTAACGGTGATGTTGAAAAAGGCAAAATCTATTTTAATAATAAATAAATGTTTTAGATTTCCCTGCCCTACCTCTAATTGCAGCAATATACCGATACCAGATGAAAAGGCTTACAGGACTGTGAGGCAATGTGGATGCCACCTGCTGATATCATCTCGCAGTGATTGCGCTCCTTACATGCCTGTTATGTGCTTAATGGGGAAAAAGAGAAAGTTATACACCTTTATTAAGAAGAAAGCACATATAATTTTAAAAGACAATATTTGTTTGCTTGTTTATATTGTAACACTGGAGGAAAAAAATAAGTGACACATTTCTAGTAACAAGAAGGCACCATCACTTTAAAAAGACATTGTGTTAATATATGCCTACAGCTGCACCACCCAGATCATGCCTAATCTTGTCTGATCATGGAAGCTAGGCAGGATTGGACTGGGTTAGTACTTGGATGGAAGACCACCTAGGGATACCAAGTGCTTTTGGCTAAAGTATACTTAATGAAATTCTATTCTTATTGTATAATGTACCAATAGCTCACAGTACACTTTATTTGTTTTTTGGAAATCTATTTTAGACTTGTTCAATTTTGCCTGATCCCTAAGGGTAGAATTTATTTGTCCTAAGCTCCAACAGGTGACCACTGGTTTCAGCTTTCCGAGGAGATCAAGGAGGATGGTGGTATGGGAAGTGTTCATCTGGGATTTGAATGGGGTGCACTTAAACCTCCAGCCAGCTGTGTTCAGAGGTTTCAGCTGTTCGCGGACGCAGTTGGGATGGTCTGGTTCAGTGACTATTTTGCTGGTGATTGGTGCCCTGCATCTTTGCCTGTCGACTGGGTTAGTTCTGGTTGGACTACTAACCTCGTCCTGCTGGAACTTTTCCCTATTCTAGTGGCAATTGAATTGTAGGTGCCTAGGTTTCAAGGCAAGCAAATGCTGTGATAACCTGGGTGTTGTGCAGGCAATAATAAGCAACGTGAGAGCTCAGTTCTCCTTGAATAAAGGATGTCAACTGTTCCAGCTATGTGGAGGACATGCTTACTGAGGAAGTGTATGATGTGCTTAAATGTGCATTGTTTAGCACCACTTTTGTCGTGTTGGTTTTTGGCGCCTTCTGGGTGAGCAAATTGGTAGCCTCCTCTTCAGTTCCATCCTCAGGTATGTTGGCTAATCATGTAATTATTGCAGTTTCTTCAGTAGTCTGCAATGTGTGCAAGTCTAAAACTGATTTGCTAGGCTGGGGGCAGGGGGTCACTTTGTCTGCTAGGAGGAATTGCTCAGCTTGCCAGGTTAAAGTGGTCACTGACTTTGCCCATATACTCCCCCATACATGATGCAATGTTATTGGTCCACCCTCATGAAATACTAGGTTGTATTTAAGCAAACGCTAAGCTTGATGGGTCTGGAAAGCTCGCTGTTTGGCATGCATTAATTTAGTAATGGGGCGGCCATGTCCATAGTTGTGGATGGCGTGCTCATTCAATGCATCCAGCAATTGGCAGGTGGAAGTCAAATGCTTACAAAAGGTATGTGAGTCTGTCTCTGCTACCCTGACTATCTTTTCTTCCTTTCTGCTCTTTCTCAAAGCTGGTGAAATAGGGCTTTGTTGGTTTTGGATGCAAGGACATAAAGGGATATCACCTAGTTTTTCCTCTACAACTGGGCCTGATTGACTGTGGATGCCACAAGGTTTTTTATGGTTTTACCTTTACTTGTCTCTCTGTTCTTCCTCTTTTCTTTTCATGAATATTTTTTCCCCGATGTTTGCCTAAGCCTTTCTCTCATGCTCTCCTCGGTTCTTTAGTGCTCCGGTCTGGCTTCTGTACGCTCAACCATTCCTTCTCTTCACACTACTTTGTTTCATTCATTGGGTTCCTCTGTTATCACATGGCTTAATGCCTCCCTGTTTTTTTGTTGACATTTGGGGTTTTTCTATTATGCCTTACAGCTCATCAGACTCAACTGTGGATCTGGGTGGTTGTCCACTGTTTGTACATTGCAGCAGCGAACACTTTCTTCTTCCCTTGGCCTGTGGTGGTTTCCTGGTAGGGTCAGCGGGATTTGTGATGGCCTTGTTTTAGAGAGCTGCTTTCCATGGAGATTTCCTTTCAGGCAGCGCCCCATATCTTAGTTATCCATCTCAGAGAAAATTATTTTGGCCAGGTTAAGTCCAATGGTCTAATTTTGCAAATACCATCCAACTTGGCATGGGTACATTACTTATGGCCTGATTTGGTCCTCTTCTAGTTTGATATAGTTCCCTGAAGGGTATGGAGATTCTTTCCAGATGGGTGGGTGCTTGAAAAGGTTTGTAGGAAAATTAATTCTGTGGTGGCCAGGTTTGTACTCTCAATTGGCGACTTGTGGATCAAACATCCTTTGATTAATTTCCACTGTGCTTGCCTTTATAGGTTGGATGGAATTTATGTCACTGAAGAGGGTATGGGTTTGTTCATCAGGCAGATTTTTTGGGAGTTTAACAAGTAAAAGTTTAGGTATGGTGGTGGGCCTTGGTTCCTGAGCGAACCAGGCTTGGCTGGAAAACATTAAGCAGTCAGTGGCCTATGCTTGGTAATTTTATTTATGTAATGGCTGAACCTGGTTCCCTTTAAAGTTTCAGTTTTGATTTCAGTACAGGTACCACCCTAGGGGGCAGGCTTGCAACTTGCGTTCTGTCAGCCCAGAAGGGACGCAGGTTTTTTGGAGGTATTTGGCAGGTGCTTGGTTGCCAGCACCTAAAGGAGAAGATTGGTTTGGGATCACTACCCTTCGTCTTGTTACCGGTACTCAGTTTCTACTGGTGCAAGACATTTTTCGCTGGTAGTTTGGGTGTCATCACCAGCTGGTTTGAGGTTTTCTTGGATATATTGAGCAGTCGGCCACCTATGCCTGGTGGGCACACATTAGTTTTATTTATGTAATGGCTTAACCCGCTTCCCTTTGAAGAGTCAGCTTTGGTTTAGGTACAGGTACCACCCTAGGGGGCGGACTTGTTGATTGCATTCTGTCAGACCAGAAGAGTCGTGGGCTCTCAGATGCTTGTGATAAGGGATACCCAAATTTAAGGATAAAGGTGCACCCTGGGTACATTGACTCTTGACATTGTCCCACCAAAATGATGGGTAGCACAGTAAAATACTAAATAAATGGATGCTGTAATTATATAAATGATATTTAATCAAATAAGTAAATAGATAAGATGTGTGAATTGTTTTCTTTAATATTTATTTTTTTGTTTTTCTGCCATTCATTGTAATAAACTATTTATTGTATATACAAAAGTTTTGCTGTCAAAATTCTTGCTAAGTGCTTCAATAAATAAAATAAACATATAACATTATTTGTTTGCTTTTTTATTATTGTTTTCATTGTGCACAATGTACTTTAGTTGAGATTTATTGACAGATGAGCATTTCTAACAGATGTAGTTCTTAAAAAAACCCAAGAGTGTTTATTACAATAACAATAAGAGCTGGGCAGAAACTCCTTCTCAGATGGAATGCAAAGAGACAAAAAATAAATGACAGCAATCTTTGAATAAAGTTGTCTCTAAATGAAGCTTGTTCCAAACAGAACTTCAATCTTGTAAACTTTGATTAATACAAATTTGACTTTCACATGAAAAGCAAATTAAACCTTTTTTCTTTAGAACAGATGTATACATACAGATCTGTTTATTTATGTATACTTTCTAGAAAAAAAAAAAGTACACTCTATTAATAGAAAATTCTCCTTTTAAAAATCAATATTTGGAGCTGAAGTTAGGCACACACTAGCTCGATTAGCATAAAATCTGTTAATTTGCGCTGCGCGTGCCCACAAACAATAGCGTACACATTCATCCATATGCAGAGCAGGAAGCAGCTGTCATTTGAGCTTCCTTACCATTGCACAGGCAGATCAGGGGAGGGAAGAATATATAATAATACAAACTGAGTACAATGTAGGGGTGTTGCATAATTGCGAATGATGCTGTTCTGCAGGAAAGTAACCAGCACAGACCAGTTTTGTCACTACGGGCTCAGGTTATGAGCGCTGGGTCTGGGAACATATTGCCTTTTTTTTGGGGGGGGGGGGGTACGCTGATTTTTTAACAGGTTTTATACATAGATATGTATTTACACGTATACGTTGATTCTCATAGATCTTAAGGTCCGTGATACTCAATATATATGTGTGGCTGCATGGTTTTGTGTGAACGCAATTTGCACCTGTGTTTTTAGACGTAAATCCATTCAACTCAGCCTCAAACCTGTTATGTGGATTGGGAATCATTGGTATCTTTACGCGGTATGAATATATATGCTGGATTTAAATTTGAAATATCTGAAGATGCATTCAACCCAACTGTGGACATGGAAAAGCAAGTGTGCAGACACATTTTTGTTATACACAAACAGGGCAACTTTACATTCAATTCTAAATCAAGCCAAATATGTTTGTTTGCCTTGGCATTATGATTACACTATGTACCATAGGTTAATTTTTTGGTGTACATGTATGCTTAGATTAAATGAGGGACATCTATCAGAGACAATTATGTTTCAAGTTAATGTGACATCCAAAAGTGAAGTTTGTGGATTCTGCAAATCTGCAATTTACAAGTATGTACATTACCTACTGCAAGTGTTATCCTCGCTTAATCTGAACCTCATTTTATGGTAACTTGTATCATCTATGCAACTGTTTTTTTTTTTTTAAGAAGTATGTAACAGGAATTTGTTATCTATTGTTATAACCTGTGTTGGGCTTCTGATCAGTGAAGCATAGTTTATGACACTGGTCTGGTACTCAATTAGCCCAAATAAGGCTGGGTACACACTACATAAACTTTCGACCAATTTGTTACCACTAATGATTTTAGAAATGACTGAAGTTCCAATCAGTCTGCCGATACATGCGTACACACTGTACACGATTTACACTCAGATCTGTGCTCTTTCTCTGGTCCTGTAGTTGTTTAGAGAATGACAGCACAATATTCATTCATTCATTCATTACTGTCCACTGTTTGACATCCTTGTTATAGTTATCCACATCTCATTACAAATTTTGTTAGCTTCAGTGACTCTGAAATGAAATACTCACTCTCAGAACGAACAGATAAATTATTCCATCTACAGCACTCTACATTTATTCACATGTTCATACCTGCATTGGCAGAAAAGATATGTATATGGTCGTTTTATTTTACCTTTATTTGTATTCTAGCAATGTTTGTTGTTTTTACAGAATATTTAACGTGTCATGGCAAGTCATAATATTTGCCAATACATATATATTTTCTTCTCTCACTGTTTAACGCTGTGGCTCTGCATATGATTTTTTAATGTAGTGCCGTTTAATGTTATTTTGACATGGTCATTCATTAGCTTTATATAATATTCTTAATGCAATATTTTTTGGATACAGTTCTGTAAATTAATAGTGTCCGCAGTGTTTGACTTCTTCAAACAACGGAAAAAGTTTAGTATTTTGCTTTCCTGGGTTGCTAATTATGTGGATTAGTTTTTTGGTATATTTTAATTGATTAGTGTTCTCCACACTATAAATCACCTGCATTGGAACCTCCCCCACACATTAAATATTTGCAAATCTCTGTCTGTAGAACCCAGAATTAATGATTAGATCAAGAAATGAGCCATCTCCTTAGAAGACTGCAGCAATTCCGCTGTTATTATTACAAGGCTCTAATATATTAATAGAGTAAAGATGTTTGTAGTTGTACAAGAGATCCATCCTCACACCACATGGTGCTAATGATAAGTTGAAACAATAAATTGTAGTCATTATTTTAGTTGTATATTTCCTAAAAGGTGATTTGGAGGACTTGGCATCTATATATGTGAAGCTTGACATAGAATGTTGGGTGAGAAAAAGATTTTTTTAAGAGTGGTGGATAAAGTAGCAATAAAAATGCAAAATAAGAGCAACACAGTGAATTTAACAGTTAAATATTGCTCTGTGTGAGGTCATGTGTGCTAGGGCATTAAATATACCAAACATGCTATGGATGGTTCATCTCAAAACTACCAGCATGATGCCTAAGTATTGTTAGATCGCTATAGCCTCTGGCATCTAAGGCTAAATCCACTTATAATAATATTAATAACTTACTACCTACCTTTTGGGAAATGAATAGTAAAACAAAACAAATTTTCTTACTTGCAACTGTATGTTTTGTTATAGCTGCTTATCCATCACTATTAACATCTGCCTCTTCTCTTTATGTTGCTCCTGACTTCAACTGTATGCTGAGATCAGTACAGTTTAAATAGCCTCCAGCCCATCTTCTGCAACATAATTGGCTTGGACTGACCATCAAACGATTTGTGGAGAGTGGTCAAAAACAACATAAATTGTTCCAATGCTGGATAAAAGCAGAAGTTGCCAAACCAAGTAAAAAATTTTAAAAAATAAAATAAAACATGTTAAAAATTAAAAATATAAGAATGTTTAAAAAGTTCTAAAAACTTGTAAAAAAAAAAAAGGTTACAAAGTTTGAATAAAATTTAAATAAAAAGTTTATGGACAACTTCACCTTTCATGGGATTGTAATTAGGTATGCTCTGTACATCCATAAAAGAGGGGGAGTCTCCCCTCCAGCAACCCACCCTCTTTACCTAAAGCTGAGATCATAAGCTTGCAGCAAATTACTCCGAACACTCAATGGGCCTCATCCATTAAGGAGAGCAAAGCAAAAAAATGGAGTAACTTTTCACCATGGCAAAACCATGTTGCATTAGATAAATTTAAAATGTGAGTACAGATTTATAGGTGGGATAGAGCATGATCTAGATATACTTCAGTGTAAAAATAAATTATTTGTGTACTACATGACAAAAAAATCAGTATTTTCTTTTTGTGCAAAATAATAAATTAATTTGCACCCCTTGCAATGTAGGTTGGGTACTAAAACCCGATGTCTCACATTTTCAGTAACAAAAGTAACATCCTTCCTTGCTGCCTGCATGTTAAAATCTCAGAATTATTAGAAGACATTTTTTTTAACAGTCGATATGGGCACTATGTCGGGAATCCTACACTTCACGCTAAAAATGTCGAAGTAACTCATGTCGGGCTGTCCGTCATCAGGGATATGAGTACCACTGTGCATGGTTTGTCCAGGATCAAAACTACTCCTTTTTGCTCTCCTTAATGTCTCAGGCCCAATATCTTTATAGCTACTTCCTAACTTCATATTATGGCATAATATATGTGAACTTAAAACTGCCATTACTTCAGAAAATTGTGACTCCATTTAAAATACTGGTTTGTCGCTGGTGTGAGGATAAATTGAATTTAGCTGTCTTCTCCATAAAAAATATCTTTTTAATAGGTTGTATCTGCATCTTAGAACTTCATTGCATTTGTGATGAAAGATCTAATAGGATTAGTTTAGTAATAGTTTGCAGCTCTTAAGTTTAAAAAGACAGAAAAATCTGGTCGAATTAAAAGTAAAATAACTATATTGCACTTTCATAAATAGGACCCAAAATTTTAAAATGACTAGGAAATATCTTATAAAACTAAAAGATTTATCAATGGGCAATTTGGTTCAGAAATAAAAAGACCCAGCAACAGGCGCCAACATGTGCAAGTAGTCAATGGTTGTTAGGGTTTGCTTGATCTTGTACTTGAACAATATTGCTTTATTAATTTTTTTCAAATTATATATATATATATATATATATATATATATATATATACATATAATTTATTTATAGCACTGGTGCCAATTTAGACCAAGCATATAAGCATATTGTTATGTGAATTAGCTTGTGATACATAAAGAATACTGGTAAGTTGATTGGCTTCTGGTAAACATATACCCTGCCTGGCATGTGTACTTGTATTCCTAGTCCTTGTAGAGGCATTGACTCGTTTACACACCAACACTGTCCTGTCGGGACTTCAGCCTTAATGATGACACAAAATGATGTCCCCATGAAACTACCTATGCTGGTCAATGCAGGAGACCTTAGTAATATACCCAGCATCAAAATTTGGACAGGCTGAGCTGGGTAGCAGTGGGACAAATGCCCCCAGGTATAGTCGGCTACCTGCATTTATTTTCCTATAAAATGTGCCTAAGAGGCTACTAAGCTGTGTCTCACCCCCCCGGGCTAATGTTTGACAGCCCTCTGTATGTCTGACGCCATCGGTATGCTACTGCCGAAGATTCGAGAAGGAGGTGGAGAAGGATTGAGAGAAGCATTAAGAAAAGAATCAAGAAAAGCATTGAGAAATGCTTTTAAAATGTCACATTGGAGGGAAGAAGAGGTCAGAGAGTTGCTAAATATAAGAGGGGAGGAAGAGATAAAAAGACAAATTACAGGGACTGTAAAGGATTCAACTGTTTATTCAAACATTTTAAAAATCATTACAAAACGTGGAATAAAGAGCAGCCAAAAGCAGGTTGTGAACAAATTAAAATCCCTGCGTAAACAATATGCAAAAGTCCATGATAACAACCATCGCAAAAGTGGTGCTGCAAGGGTGGAATGGCTGTTCTACGAACAATGCAACATGGTGTTTGGAAATTCAGCATTTTCAAATTCCATTGCACTATCTTCATCTACTTTCCAGGATGCTCCTACTCCTCCACCATAAAGCAGCCAGCCTAGCCAGCCCTCAATGGTGATTAGCG
Source organism: Mixophyes fleayi (assembly GCF_038048845.1). Lineage (NCBI taxonomy): Eukaryota > Metazoa > Chordata > Amphibia > Anura > Limnodynastidae > Mixophyes > Mixophyes fleayi. Next base: position 307,004,027 of record NC_134403.1, on the reverse strand, counting down.
ACGAGTCAGTAGAGGAACATGTTGATTTGGAGTGGTCCAGCAGTGCAGAAGACACAATCAATCTGTCCACAGATGAATTTCAAGATTCACAACCTTTGCCATGAGCACAGCCTGCAGCAGATACGCAGTCCTTGCAAGAGACACAACCATTGTTAGCGAACCAACCTTTGCAATCACCGCAGAGCACAGCGTTATGGTTAAACAGTAAGTTTCTAAATTTGTGACTGAAATGAAATAAATTAAATTATTGAAAGTGTAAAATTACTAAACTAACAACTAGGCACAACTACAACTATAAAACTACACAACAACTACATCTATACAACAACTACATGTTCAGAACAACTATATCTACAAACCTACAACTATATCTACAAACCTACAACTATATCTACAAGCCTAAAACTATATCTACAAACCTTAAACTACAAAACTACACCTACATCTACAAACCTACAACTACAAAACTACAACTACTAGACTCCTAAATTAAACATATAAACATATTACAGCATGAACACGTATATGTTGCAGCGTGAAGCTATTGAGCAGGTGGGAGGAGGCTCAGGCACATATCTGCTTACAGCACTGCTATTCAATTTTGCAGCAATATTCTGTCATCCTCAGTGATCCTAATGTTTTTCCTTTCTTTTTCCCATTTCTAGTTTACAATGTTCTGAAAAAAAGGAAGAGACCAAATAAGATGGAAATAGCTACCAAAACCATGACCACAGTGATGTTAGACCACCTGAAGGTAATGGATACAGCTGTGGCTGCCCAAGAGGATGCACATCTACAAAGATTCATGGGCAATGAAGGCGAGCTCCAAGAATCCTTTATAACCCAAATCATGGGTATGCAAGAGCGTATTCTCTGTGAGAACCGGGAATGTATGATGGGTTACCTGGATCGACTCCTTCCAAAAATGCAGGGGAATGCACAACAGCTATACCATGTAGAGGCACCTCAAGACTACCCACATTACCGACAGGTAATGAAATAATATTGTGGACAATTATAATTTTGTTATTGTCTGAGTGTAAGGCAACAATATGTATATTGTTATTTAAAGTTAAAAAAGTTTTCTGATCTAAGCAAACACTGAAATAAAGTGTAGACTTTCACTACTGTTTGCGCACATGGGTGTGTACATTTAAATGTTTTTTTACTATTGTTATATTTTTGCGATTTTTTGCAAATCAGTACTACATATAGGTTCATATGAGGAAATATGTACCATTTAAGAAAGAAAACAACATTTTGAATACAAGTATTTTCTCTACTAATTCCTTGTCTGCTCTACTTAATAATGGAGGACAGATTGGTGGTGATGGTGGTACGAATGTGTTCTGCAGAGGTATTTGTGCGTTCTAGCTCATAACTCGTAGAGTCCACAGAAAGCACAGACAGTTCAGAGTCCTGTACATTCCACTCTGGTAGAAACTGCTTTTTCTGTATTTCACAAATATTGTGCGGTATTCTCCAGGTGTAGCATACCACCACAACACAATTGCTAGCCTCCTACTTGGTGCAATGGGCTTTCTGAAGTTTGTTGACTATTTAGAAAGTGCTGGGGTGATAAGGTCCAGTACATACTGAAATGTTCCATGTGAAATACGAAAGTGTGCCATCCACTGCTGGTCCTCAAAAGATTCTACAGTAGACCAGAAAGCTTCTCCGTGGCTACGTTCTCTGGCGCACATTGTTCGGTCAGTCGCAGCACTGAATCTCAATATGGAGGAAATGCTGGCCCTGAGAAAAGCTCTCCTCCTGTGCATTTACAGACGCCGAGTATTCTCCCTCTGCGCCAGAAATTGCTCCTTTCTCCTCCTGAAATGACACTGTTTAAGGTAGAACAGTGTTAGCAGCTGCATCAAGCTCTCATTTGCTGTATAAAACAGCAAATAAACGCAATAAAACATGAACTGCGGGCTACACAAAAGTGACTCGTCGGCCATGATTAAAGCAACGCTGTAATCAGTCACCACCCACTTTGACCTCATCTTTGTGACCAAAAAAAATAGTTCCCTTTAAATGATCTCAGTATTTTTCAGCCAATGAAAGCTCCTCTTGTGATGACTCACAGTTATTGCCAGGGCAGACCCATGTGCAGTATGAATGGGATTGACCCGGGAAATTCCCGGGTCCAAGGTGCAGTGTGAACGTGGTCTCTGTGCAGGGATGCTCTGTGCCTCGGCAAAAACTCGGCTTGAAAAACCTGGGAAATTGCAGGGCGGCAGTATGAAAGCAGTATAGGTAAGGGCATATCTAGCTCCTTTCATCAATACACAGGATGTTGGAGGGGTAAGAATTATCCAGCTTCTCTGTTCAGGTACTGGTTAAGTTATGTTTTGGTTCAAATGTAAAATGCTGGATTTGAAATAATGTTGTTAATTTTTTTTTTTTAATTTGAGAAAAAAAGCAGAAACTTAATTGAAAAAACTGAGCAATTGGACATTTAGGTTATTATATTTCATGTGTATTACCATTTTTTTAGATTAATAATCATTTGTAAGCCTTGTAAGTCTTAGCATTCAAATAGTATGACTTTAAGAAGATTTTATTTTTACATTTGAATAGTAAATAAAAACATATTAGTTAAATGTGGCAGCTAAGACTATAAATAATATAGTTCTTAGCAGTTGTCAGTTCCTTTCACATGATGCATCTTTACACAATAGCATGACATTAAATGCATTGAGTTGAAGTGTATACCAAAATCAGCTAAGATCATGCACAAAATTCCCAGAGACTTATACATCTTTTAATATTCAAGATGCAATTTGATGTAGTAAAGATTTCCTTTTATAGAATGTCTATTTGCAAGCTTTTTATTTTGGAGTGGGATATGTATGAAAAGGAGATGGGACTGATTAATTAAAAGGGTGCTAGTTCTTCTTTAGCATCTTTCAGAATTGACAAAAGAAAGAAATCTTGTTCTCAGCATGATAATTAAAATGCTTTGTGTGTATTATAGAGCTCCTATTGAGATAGCATTCTGCATAATGGAGCAAACACCACCACACAGGTATTTACAGAGAAGTAGTAGTCAACGCTACGTCTTGGCAAAGTATAATATGTAAAATCATGTAACAAGCTGGCAAAGAGAATTAGTACTACAAGAGGATAATGAGGAAGAGAGAATGGTTTTGTGGCATGGACAGGATGAGAATGAAATCAAGCAGAAAATCTTTCTCAAAGAAAACAACTGAAATAAATAAAGACGTAAAATCTACAAATGTTTCCTCCTTTAACTTTCCTTTAAGCCTGGGTAGAGTGGAGGAAAAAATAAATTAAAAAAAATCTTGTGTTAACCTATCATGACTCTTTTTGGTGTAATATTAATTTCAAACAGTTGGTGTAAAACTGTACTGTGCTTGTTTGCTTGTATATCAACAATAGTGAGCTATGTATAGCTTATGACGCAATCTATATGCACATCTGTAAATTCCCTACAAGAGATCAAGAGATTGTATATTTAAAAAACTGGTAAATGAAGGTTTGGGGAGTTGTTAAATCACTTAAGTCCTTTTAAATATTTTTTATGTTTTATTCATTTTCATATATTGTACGGCAAAATTAAAAATGTGTAGTATAAAAATGCATAGAATAAAATTGGGCATAATATAATACAATAATAGTGTCATCTATTATAATAAAATCTGCCACCATAAAATAATCTGCTCATTAATCAATAAATAATGATTGCCCCAATAATTTATTTAACAATGGTGCTTCCTTTTATGCTCTGAATGCAAGATAGCTCAAACAGCATTCAGTTTGAGCAATCTCTCCTCACACAACCACTCCATTATTCTGGATGTTTTTATGGTGGTTTTCCCAGCAGTTTGTCTGGAAGCAACTTCGTAAATCTGCTGTTTTATCAAGTTAAAAATCAGGTTGACGATTTGTAAAGTGGTGGTTTGTAAAATTGTGGATTTCAGTCTTTTACCTGGTTCTTAAGTAAGTCAGGCGGTTTTGATATTGCCAAAAACAATGCAAAAAACTAGTGGTGTCATCAAACTGCCCTTTAGTAAATCTAGCCACAAGTCTGCTTACCACAGGGTTCGTGACTCTACAGTGTCACTTGTGTACATAAAGCTGCAGTTTGCCACCATAGCCGACTTAGCGCATGTCATAGTGGCAGCAGATGGAACACATGTAGCCCTGGTCTTATCGGGTGAGAATGGTTTCCTTTTTGGAATAGGAAAAATTTCCACTCAATAAATGTCAAGGATATATGTGACCTGTTTCTCACTAAATGTCCAGGCTATATGTGAGCCGTCTCTCCTGATTCGTGACCTGGTTGCTGTATGGGGGGAGTACCCATCACTCATGGAGACAAGTGGCTGCTCGGTAGATTACATCAAATTACATCAATTGTCTATATGTGGAAATGTATATTTCTCAATGTAACCTAACATTATCTGGCTATCTCTATGTAAGTGTGAAACAGGAATAATATTTAGAAATAAACTAATGTCTCGTATTTATTCCTAAAGACCGTTAGAGTCAGCTTCGTCGCAGGACCCTTGAGAGGCAAGGAGGTACTGCTGCCAGGAAGAAGGAGGTGGCTGGGGAGAAATCCCAGAAAGAATCAAAAGGAGAAGAAACCAGAGGAGGCCCCGGAGGAGGAGCAGGAGGAATCCAGGGAGGAATCCAGGGAGGAAGCCCCGAAGAAGGAGCAACAAGAATCCCGGGAGGAAGAGCTGGAGGAGGCCCCAGAAGTGCAGTTGGAGGAAGTCCCAGAGGAGATGCTGGAGGAGGCTGTTGAATAATGTAAGTGTCTTGAGCTTAAAATTGATGACATTTTTGTGGGGTAGGGGGGCCAGTGTAGTCATCAAAAAGCCTTGATTTCACATATTGAGATTACCCTAGTTAGCTAATTAGCTATTTCATAGGTTGCAGACATGATGGACCCAATAAGTGCTGGTGGAAATCAACCCCCCCCCACCATATATATATATATATATATATATATATATATATATATAGAGAGAGAGAGAGAGAGAGAGAGAGAGAGAGAGAGAGAGAGAGATACATAGAGATATATACAGATATATATAAGTATATATATATATGTATAGACATAGGTATAGATATATCTGCTTGTGCCACACAAGAGTATTAGTTCTCTGGCTACTACTATATAGGGAATAACATGAGCCTTTGCAGAGAGTTGCAGGTTATGTAACACTACACACCACTGCTGATCCCGGGAAATGGGTATAGAAAGTACACCCATAGAAGTAATATATGTTGGGAAAATGGCCTAAACTTTTTAATTGTTTTTTTTAAACAGCTCAAGAAGACAGCCATATTGGCCACACCTCTGACCTGCCTTCCAGCACCCCTGACTGAGTACAACATTCCCCATTCCTGTCCTTTCTTTTTGCCAAAATAAACAAATATAAAATAAATATTTGTAAATACCAAAAATTGTTGTCAAAAATGTAAATATTCTTGAAAAAAAAAAATTACATTTATTTTTTTCTATTTTTTTTGTTTGTTGATTAAAGAAAATTGATGAAAGCATTGGTGTGTGTGTGTATTTTCTAATTAAAAATAAATTGTCCTGTTGTAAGTCTGAACAATAATGAAGGTACATTTTAAAGAAACACTAATATTTCACTTACATTGGTCCCATCCTACTAGATATTAACTCATAAACATTTTTAGTCATAGGGAAGTTTGTGATGAGGGTAACAGGTATCCAAAAACATGTATTAAACTTTTCCTTTGCACACACATTATGGGCACAAAGCCATTATGGCAATATGATAATATGCGATGCAGTCACAATGGGCCTGATTCATTAAGGAAAGGAAAGCAAAAATATTGAGTAACTTTAAACCTTGGCAAAATCATGTTGTTTTGGAGGGAGGCAGTATATAAGTTATGTGCAAAATAATAAACTAATTTGCACCCCTTGCATTGTATTGTAACATGGTTTTTTGTGCGGGACAAAACTTTCTAACTTTTTTTGCCTTACTTTGCTTAATGAATCAGGCCTAATATTGGCAGAAATCATTACATTTTTACAGACAAAGTCAAAAGACAAAAAAAGTAAGGAATTTTATCTTTGATCATTTTGTGATGGTCATTTGCAGGTCATTTTCTTATAGGGAATTATACCAGGCCTTTTTTGCACGTTTGTAAAATATTGGATCAGAAAGAAGAAATAATACATTATTTTGTATCTAATACATTTTGTGGTTTTGAGTGCCATTTATTCAGTTAATGTTTATTTTAAAATGGTGTGCTTGGGTAATTTATTCACTTTTTTCTCTTTTGGTCTTAGGGAAGCCATTCTAGCTTTTCTAATTACTCCAGCCCCCAAATCCCCAGGGGATTGTGATGAGCCCCAGCACTTTTAGTGTGGGTTGGTAGACTCTGGGTGTGGGTGCACACTGTATGTATGACACACATCAACGTAATAGCTCTTTGCTGATCAGCTTGGAAATGGTTTTCTCTATGTTAGGGGGATATACCTGTTATAGGACCCCAAACCAGGCACTCTTTCAGGCAAGCTGTTTTTGAATTTGGGAAGGGGGCATGCTGCCTCTTTTTTATTTATTTACTATTTATTAATGTTTTAGTTACACAGTGTAAATAGTACAGACCCCATTAACTCTGTTAATACATTGCATGACACACATTGGAGTGGGTTGAGGACAATCAAGGACTCAAGTTTGATTAGTAGATTGACAGCAAGGATCATATCTACAGCACAGAGTATCATAAATGGACAGACTGATGATCATGTTTAATGTATAACTTCTTCCAAACATGACATGCTAAAAATGTTCAACCAAACTGAATGCAACAAGAAGATCTCTTCAGCGCTCTCAGGGAGAAATTATGACAGTGGCCATGGGTCAACACTTCACACCCATTTCAAATATCTGAATAAAGAATATTTTGGCTTATTTACCAACTGTTCACAAACAGGGTTATAACTCTTAAAATGTTTTAATTAGTCACACAATATTATTGCAATATGACATGAACAAAAAACATAATATGACAAATACATACAATACAAACAGTCCAAGATTGAAGAGGGAACCTCTTACATGCCACCCTTTGTAGACTTTGATAGTACAGCTGAGCCATAATTCATATCCAGTATTATCTTCTACTAGTCTGCATACCCTCTCTGTCCTCAAGCTGCTTCTTGTCAAAAATTCCAGTATGGATACATCAGAAAGTAGTTGCAGTGAAAACAAAAGCTGCCCTTGAATAGAACAAGGGGTAAATATATCAAGCTAAGAGTTTTCCGGCGGGTTTGAAAAGCCAATCAGATTCTAGCTATCATTTATTTAATACATTCTACAAAATGATAGCTAGAATCTGATTGGTTGCTATAAGCAACATCTCCACTTTTCAAACCCGTCGGAAAACTCTCAGCTTGATACATTTACCCCCAGGTGTTAAAATGCTTAATGATGTTCAATCTTTAAACTGCTCCCAATAATAATAATAATATCTTAATGTTGCAAATAAATAACAGATATATAAACCACGGTTTGGCACAATAAAGATCATAGTTTATTAACCATGAACAAGCAACTCAGTTAGAACCAATGACCAGCATATCACAATGAGGATCATTCACCCTCTCAATATAAACAAATGGGGGCCCATTTTTCTCCCCAAGCGTACCCTTACCAAAATTGGTTATCAAGTACCACCAAGCATTCGAGAATCCCCATCCCTTCTGGGCAGACCGAACGTAAACTACCAAACCCACCAACGGAGTGCCTCTAACCAAAATAATGCCTGCCTCTTCGAAGGGAGGCGGACTCTTCAGCTAAATAAACATATAATAATGTGCGTACACCATGTATTGGCTGCTGAGTGCTAGAGCCTTTTCGGCAACGCCAGGTTCTACTAGGAACCAAGGCATGCCAACATAACGACTTATCATAACTGCACCAAACTCCTATAAATCTGAGCGATAAAAACGCCTAAACCCTCATCATTCAAATTAACTCCATCTGACTTACAAAGATGAGCAAATTTAAATGTAATCAATGGATGCTCAATCCTCAAACCTCCAATGAACCACACAAACGTAGCAGCAACAGAATTAACATTCTTTTGTGTCCATTTTACCATGACCCCATTGGGAAAAGTTCTTTACACCCTTCTGGGTATGATATCAGACCAGGAGACTACCAAATCAAGCCTTAAGGAAATTAGTTAGGACAGATCAGCATTTATCAATAAGATCAAACTGATATAACATGACCAAAATAATTTCCACTAGATTTATGTATAGACAATGAGGCACACCCCTAATAATAATTTCACCACTTATTTTCGACTTAAAACTTTTCCAGCACAATTCTTGAACTAAGAAACTACGACCTGCCTGCGAAAAGAAGAAGTGTCCGTGGCCAACTTAAGGCAAACAGCCAATGAATAAAAGAATGGCCAATCACCCAAATTTGCAGGGGATTTCAATGATCTGTAAAACACAAGCAAAAACCCCCATGTCAAAATAACACAAATAACAGATACGGAAATCGACAGTCCAGGTAAGGTAACTAATACATAATGTGGGCCAAATTCCCTTATGACCTTTGCAGAAAACAGATGAGAATCAAATGAAATGACAAAGAAGAATTATATTTTTTTTACAAAATGGGGAGAATTAGAGACCTTTGGGTAAATGTATCATAGTCCGGTTTTTGCATCCCGCCCGAGATCGGCGAGATGACAGCTAAAATTTAAAGTGGCGCTGCCTTGTAAAGGCAAGTTTCCCTTTACAAGGCAGCGCTGCTTGCGCGCCCTTCAACGCCTTCCATATGAGAAAACTCTTGGACACATCGACTTCTCCATGTAGTTAGTAAAAAAAAAGCATATGCCAGCTGAAGTAGCCGACATTGCCGCTTATTCTAAATAAAATAAAGCATCCACTGATGCAACACTTTACCTTTACTGGCTCTTGTATTCTGAAATAAGTCCCATTCCTGCCAAGCTGCTCTATACATATTCAGCATGTTAAGAGTAAGTGACAACTCTGCGATACTCTCTATCTAGGCTTGACAATCTGCCAGACAAAAAAAGGACAAGGCGTAGCAATTAGGGCCTCGTGGGGAGCTAGGCCTCTAAACCTATACCAGTACCCCAGAGCAAAGCATTAGCTTAAGCATTCTCCACCCCCAGTATGTGCTTAGCTTGGAAGGTAATGTTAAATTGCAGACAATGCAAAACTAACTTCCTTAATAGGCCAATAACAGGTAGCTATGAAGAACTCTGCTTGTTATTGGCTTGCACTACTCCTAGGTTGTCACAAAATAATATGATCTGGTTTCCTTGAAACTTATGCCACCACAGTTTCACTGACAAGATAATGGGGAACAATTCCAAAAGGGCTAGGTTGGAGATCCATCCTACATTTATCCACTATCCAGGCCAATCACATCCCAACACCTACTGTCCTAAGGCTTTGGTAAAAAGCTGCAACTCCATGCTGGATAAAGGGGAAGGAAAACATTCAAAATTGCCAAGTCGTCCCTTTTCTTCTTGTTTAAGGTAATTGGGCAGTAAGTCCTTTCAAAGCCTGCAGTTGCCCTCTCAAGTTTCCTGCAGAAAGTTCTAGCCATAGGGATCATCCGGCAGGAAAAATTGAATAGGTTCAAAATAGATTGTGCCTTTCTCAAAATCAACTTGGGGACACCCGCACCCTGACAATCATCAACTGACATTTTCTAAATTTTTCAGCTGGGAGTCAGCACTGCCCCCATGTCATTCTCAATGCCCAAAAAAGACAAACGGGTGGTAGAACCTTCATTCTTATCATGAGCTATGTGGGTCACTAAGGATTGGAACAGCGCAAATAGACTCACTGACTGCCACTACTATGTAATGGGTGAGACCCTTAAGACCTGTCCCCACCTCAATACACCATTAAAGCATTAAAAAAATGTGCATTAAATGGTACATCTCATAAGGAGACACATACAGAGTAACAACCATTGTGCAACTTGAACCCCATGAATTGGAATGAATTGGGGTGCAACGGAAGGAGGCTAAAGGTGGATTCTATATCCATCTTTGCCAACAGGACTCCCTGACCAAATCCTCTAACTATCTGTAAACGATTAATAAATCACCTTTCCTATCCTCAATGGCGTTGTTTGCCGACCCTTCTTTTGGAAAAGAAAGGAGCTGGATTGAACTGCTCATACCCCCCAAAAGTACCTTGCTGAGGACTTAATCCACTTCCAGCTTCTTAAATACCCCTGCTGATTTCAAATTCTTAACTGTAGAAGTCTGAATAGTCCCCATAATGGGCAAATGGAACTCAAAATTAAAACCTGACCGCAAAAATGCAGTTTTTTCCTTGCCAGTGTGTCTATCAACCATCTGCCAAGGCTTTTCAACCATATCAAGAAATCTACCTTCTTTAGCAGCAACTGTCAGAGTGCTTTTTGTCCTACTGCTCTTTGTGTTTTTATCCACGGCTTGACATGAATGCATGAACCTGCATGTCGCACCTTTGAAACACCAGGAGTAATTGTAGGTGTAGCATTTGCCTATCCTTGGGAGAGGCATACACTCATGGGGCCCATTTTCAAGGTAAAAGGCAACAAACACATATATACCTCTTAACCAGTTAGGGTTAGCCTTATAGCCCGATTATTTTTGCACTAGCTTCGGCCCCTATTTTCTTGCCTTTGTTTATGATGCCAAACATTTCCACATATCTGCCTTCTTTGATCTTATCCCTAACTGAAAGCTGGGCTCTACTTAAAATGGGTATATTCACAAAGTATACCCTGTCTACTGCCTGAGTTTTGGTAAATTTGTTGGGGTGTAGACACTGAAGAATCCCCACTAGATCTAGAATAATCTGAACATTTTGGCACATACTCTGATCCAGAAATGTCAGGTGAGTGGTTCATGGTGGCCAGCCCGATGATCCTTTGCTCTTGCAAACATGAATATTCTGGAAAATTGGTCACTTGATTGCCTGCTGGCAGAGAAGTGTTAGTGTTGCCAAATTGTGCTCCCCTTGCTGGAGGAAGGGTCCTGCAAACCCAGTGTTATCCATTGCTGAGTATATGAGGAAAAACACCACACCCCCACTGCATTTGTGTGATCACTGGAAGGCAGTGACGCAAAATAATGTGGGAAGAGCATACCCAGAAAAGGGGTTGTAGGGAAATTGTTGGACCATCAATAAGGCAGAGGAAAAGGTCCCATCTGAGGCATAAAAGCAGTCGGAAGGGAATGGCCAAACAATATTTGGGCTCTGGAATTAGTATTCACCCTGAGAAATGGCTGTGGGGTAACAACCCCATTCTCAGCAGACCCAGAAGGGTACAAAGATAGGGCAACCCTCCCAAAGGGGGTGAGCTGGAGGATACCCACATGGGGAATGTGATTGCCAGAACAGGGGCTGGAAATTGCCCCTGTGAATGCCAACAAAGGTGCCAGACATGGAAACTTGTGGGGAGAACAGAGCTGACAAGCTCCATCAATGGGACAAGGGGAAAGGAGGGTCCATTACCCATAAGCCCCTTTCACCCAGCTGCCAAATACATGTGGGCAGAGGGATTGTTTTTTATGAGCCTAACTACTACCTTGCTGGTGCCAGGCTGACTGAATGCAGTCCTAGTTGGACAGGGTGTTTTGATGGGGATGCATTATTGTCTGCCTTGCTCCTCAAATTCTTGTTGCAGATGCAGAGTGGTGGGAAGGATCACAAGGCTCGCTCCACCACGGGTAAAGCCAACCAGCAGTTAGGATGGCTTCCCAAACTCCTAACCAGTGATGACCAAGTTTGTTGTTCTTGTTTCAGATTTTGTACATACCCCAAAGTATAGCTGTCTTCTTGTTAGTCCCTCTCAGGTCATGCAGCTGCCTCTGTGAGCCATCTTTGTAAATTCCTAAACAGCTTGCTTGGAAAGGAGAGGTTCCCTAATATCCAGAAGGAAGCTACAGACCTAGTGCAACTGCAGAATCATAATAGCTAATAGGTAAACTGTACATTTCTGTTTCTGTTGCTGGAGGAGAAGTCATTTTTCTATTTTGTGTTATGGCATCTGACAACAAGGAAATAAACGTGCATTTATTTCATCAATCATCCAGACTCTCAGGACATGCAAACTGTTAACTCTTGTGTGATTCCCAACTTTCCTGTTGTTCCTATTATTATTATTATTATTATTAATTTTTATTTATAGGGCGCCACAAAGTATCCGTAGCGCCGTACAAGGACAAACAATGGCACAGTACAAGGTGAAACAGCACAATACAAGTAACAGTAAGCACTACAACTCTGGGGGCTCAGGTACAGCATGAAAGAGAGGGAGGGAGGGGAAAAGTGAGTATAGGCAGGTAACTATGGCCCAAGAGGGTGGGCACGGGTGACAGGTTGAGAGTCACTGAGGGGAGCGGAGAGAAGCGAGAGGAGACAGAGGGCAGAGGGATTGAGAGGAGGTGAGCTGTGTAGCTGGAGAGCGCAGTTAAAAGTGATGGAAACAGAAGGTAGGAGAGCCCTGCTCAAAGGAGCGAACAATCTAAAGGGAGGGGAAGACAGACAAACACATGGATGAGACGGAGAGACGGGAGGAAGGGGGAGAAGGGAAGAAGGGATGAGAAAGAGAGGTAGCCGACCGGTGGGAGTTTAGGCATGAGACTGGAAGGCTTTAAGGAAAAGGTGGGTTTTTAATGTTCGTTTGAAAGAGGACAGATTAGGGGAAGTTCTGATGGAGCGGGGGAGCTTGTTCCAATGGAGGGGAGCAGCGCGGGAGAAGTCTTGGATACGTGCGTGAGAGGAGGTAATCAGAGGGGACCTAACCCAAATACTATGCTACTATACTGTGTTTTAAAGAATGCTTTCTTTTCTGTCCCTCTGAACACTGAATCATAGTATTTGTTTGCATTTACCAACAGATTTCAAAAAAATCACCTTGACCAGACTTTCTGTAGTGTTTAGCGAATATTACAACCAGGCCCTCCAAAATGATCTTGAAGAAGTTCATCTCAGGTTCACCCTCATACTGATGTAGTTGAGCTCTTCGGTCTGCTGCCCTAACATTGAAACCCATGTAAGGGTTTCAACCACCGCTACATGGCTTAATATCTGGCAGCAGGCCCCTAGGCTCACCACCTTAAGGAAGTTATGTCCTTTCTAAGCCTTATGGGTTTAATGGCATCAGTGGATTTATAAATATATTGGCATTTATTTCTATAATGCCTCCAATTTTGCAGTTCTTTACAGAAAATATTTGTCACTCACATCAGTCCCTGCTCCATTGGAGCATAAAGTCTAGATTCCCTAACACACACTAGTGATCATTTTTTTGTTTGTTGGTGAATATCTTCCACAGCTCTCAAGGTAAAGTTGCCAAATCTTACTAAGCCCTCCCTGCCTTAAATATATGAAGTGGCCAATCAGAAGTTAGGGACTCAGATGGTATTAATTTCCCCTCCAGAATGTGCTTAATTAGTGATGCTAAGGGCTGCTATTAAATTGCCTTTAGTCTCTCTCGGTCTGTGTGTGTGTGTGTGTGTGTGTGTGTGTGCGTGTGTGTGTGTGTATGTTATGGGATTTAGACTGTAAGCTCCAATGGGGCAGGGACTGATGTGAATGAGTTCTCTGTACAGCGCTGCGGAATTAGAGGCGGTATATAAATAAATAGATGATGATGATGATTATGCTAGTTTGCGCACGTGCCAGGCTGCCAGAGATGTAGGGACACTGCACTGATTGCAAAGGCATCTCAGCTGTTGCTTTGGTGATGGCCAGAACAGTAATACTGGAAGTGACATCCCGGCTGTTGTCATGACAGCCAGGACACAGGTGTGAGCGGGAGGACACGAGCCGCCACTCGCAACTATACCTCCCCTTAAGGAAGAGTCAAGGAACCCCGACACCCTGATTTCCTGGGAACTTGTTTGAAGAACTTCTTGATAATGTCGTCAGTGAAACTCAGGATAGTTCCTCCGGGCCACAACCCATCCACAGCAACAGGAAAGGGATTTGCCCTTGGCCCCTCTTAGAATCAAGATTTTTTTCTACTCGAAACTCCTGACGTCCATTTCTGTTGATCGATTGAGCACTCTGTGGTTAATGGTATCAAAACTTGCTGAAATAGATAATGGTTTTGATAAGAGAGCAGTGAATAGTGCTCTGAATCTTCAGAGAACAAGGGAGTTTCAGCCTGAAAGCGGCAGGATTAACTTGTTTGATGATGGAGAAAAGTCCAATGAACCTGGGCTCAAGTGTTTTACAGGGTTGTCCAAGCTTACTGTTGCAAGTAGAAAACTAGACCTTCTGATCCACTTTAAAGGAGCAAACTCTACGGTGACAGTTTGCAAACGCTTTGGAATGGAACGAGGTCCACATCAAGGCAGATTGAACTTTTGTCCAGATGACCATGAGATTAGAAGCTGTAGGGCATATCTCTGGGAGACCAGAAGGGTTATGAGAAGACAAGGAATTCGATCTAGGGTGAAACCTAAAATTACAGAACAACGGAGAGGTGCGAGTGGAGGAATGACACAAGTTATTATATGCAATCTCCGCTTATGGTAGTAATGGTAGTAATGATGACCAATTGTCATGGAATTCAGAGGTGTCCAACCATAGAAATTATTCCAAGGATTGATTAACCCTTTCAGTCTGACTACTGGACTGTGGATGATACGCTGATAAAACACTGATGTTAATATTAAACCTGAGCAGTGCACAAAAGCATTTTCAATTTTCAAAATTGACCAACAAATTGAGAGCCACGATCAGAGACAATATCTGTGGGAAGGCCCTGGAGACGGTAGATGTGCTGAACAAAGAGTGATGCTAGACTCTGTGCACTAGGAAACAGAAAAGAAAGTTGTCAGCGCTTATCCTTTAAACTGCATATCTGTGTGTGTCTAGCAAAATGAAAACATGAGGTATTAGTTCATATTTTGATCAAAAGACTTAAGCCTGCATCCCACGTCAAGGGTACCTCATTATATGCAGGTCCTACACTGACATATATGCTTTAAACACTATTAAAATGCAGTTAAAATCAGATGCACTCACCTCCCAGGTATAGGGGTTTACATCTAGCAAAGGCTGGCTTGTGGCCTTGTTTTGTATACATATATGGGCATTTATATTGCCACGCAGCTGGTACCACATACAATATGGGATATACCGAGTGCGGGCTTGTTGCCAAGCAGCTGGTACCATATATAATGTGGGATATACCGAGCGCGGGCTTATTTTTCTCTGTGCACTAGGAAGTCTAGTCAAGGGAATAAAATTGGACATTTTGCTAAATCGGTCTACAATCACCCATATAATGTAGTACCCTGTAGAAATGGTAGGTCCATGATAAAATCCACTGATAGGTGTGTCCAGGGTCTTGTAGAGATAGGTAATGACATGAGCTGACCTGAAGGACAGTTTCTGGGAAAAGTTTCTGTTTTTTACACAACTTTCTCAGGAGAGAAGACACAATTCCTGACATCTGAAGACAGGAAAAGCCACCAGATGGAACGTGTAAGAAACTCCACAGTCTTTGAGAGATTGGGAAGTCCGGAGGTCTTGTGTTAGTGAGCTTCAGAAAGAACAGCTTCTCTAAGGTGGACTGGAACAAACAAGTGATTTACAGTGGTTTCTGAGGGTGCCAACTTTTGAAATTGAAGAAGCATTACCAATCTCTAGGGTCAACCCAGTGTTAATAACAGAAGATGGAATAATAGGCAGTAGATCAGCAGCAGGTACATGATGAGAAACAAAACTTTGAGATAATGTCTTGATGTTCTTGGATCCAGGTCTGTAGGTAATAATGAATCGAAAGCAGGTGAAAAATAAAGCCCACCGAGCTTGGCTTGAACTCAACCATATAGAGGAGTTTTATGATTGGTGATGGCAGAGATGATATGATTGACTTATTCTAGCTAGTACGCCACTCTGCAAAAGCACATTTAATGGCTAACAAATCCCGATTGCCTACATCGTAATAAGCTTCAGTGGCAGATAATTTATGGGAAACGTAAGCAGAGGGATGCAATTTATAATTACAAAGGTCCTTCTAGGATAGAACAGCGCAAACGCCTATGTCAGAGGTATCTACCTCCAGAACAAAAGGTAAGTTAGGATTGGAATGTCTCAGGACAAGAGCAGAGACAAATGTCCTTTTAAGAGATTCAAAAGAAACTACAGCCTCTGGGGGCCAATTGCCGGGGTCCACCCCCTTACAGGTAAGGGCAACAATAGGAGCCGCCAGATCTGAGAAAGCACAGATGAATCTTCAGTAGTAAGTTGCAAAGCCCAAGAACTTCTGGATGTTCTTCAGATTGGTGTGGTTCACCCAATCCAGGATAGCTTGAACTTTGTTTGGATCCATGGAGAATCCTGTAGAGGAGATAGTGTATTCCAGGAACGATACTTTCTGGGCTTCAAAATCACATTTTTCAATGAAGTCTGCAGAGGACCTGTATGACATGGAGCCCATGTTGAGACAAGGATTGTGACTATATTAGGATGTTGTCCAGGTACACATCAACAAACTGACCATGGAAATCTCGGAGAACCTCAGTAATGAGATCTTGGTAGCACTTTTCAGTTGATCAAACAATACTGAGATGAGAGGGAGTGGATAGGCATTCTTAACCATGATCATGTTAAGGCCCTGGTAATCAATGCAAGGATGCAGCCAGCTGTCCTTTTTAGATACAAAGAAAGAACTGGCTTCTAATGGGGACTTCGAAGGCCTGAAAAAGCCTTTCTGCAAATCCTCCTGCACATAATCTTGAATTGCCTGGTTTCAGGACCAGAGAGTGAATACAGTCTCCATTTGGGCAACTTAGATCCTGGAATTAATTCAATGACACAATCAAAATCCCAATGTGGAAGCCGCTTTTTAGAGAACACATCCTGGAACTCACGGTAAGTTGCAGGACGTTATTTAGGAAGAGGCTGTTGAAGCCGAAGAAGTAAAGTCACGCAGGCCTGAGAGCAATAAGAGCTCTAATGAGCAATTTCCCCTTTGGACCAATCAACTACTGAGTTGTGGAGATAGAGCCAAGGATGACCCAAGATTAATGGCACAGACGGGCAAGTAATGCACCAGCAAGCCAGAGTGCAATAATAATTTTAATAGAGAAATAGATAAATACTCCTATTGAAAGTAAAGGGAACTGAATGATTGTTGGACAGCACATGTTTTGTAATGTATTTTTTTTTTTTTCTGTATTTTTTATATTTATCTATTTTGTTATTAAAATGCTTTTGCATTTTTGTACTCTGGCTTGCTGGTGCTGGTCTGTCCATTTTAATTGAACTACTGAGGAAATGCAATTTACTATATTGACTGTGCAGAACATTTTTTGTTAGCTTTTTCTGGTAGATAATTGAGTGCATCCACCTTTATTTATTTTAGTATATATATATGTGTGTGTGTGTGTGTGTGTGTACATTTGTAAATTGGATGCTGGACTACACATTTTGTGGCGGTTGATGATGACAGTGTTAACAGTGAAGATTGTATGAGGTGTCTATCCATTCTGCTGCAATACATGATTTTACATTGTTTGATAAACTACTTGAATGAACTCTCTGCAAATAACATAACAGGGAGATTGTGTATTACCCAGTATTGTTTTAATACCGCGGCACCATATAAATAAGATGATGATGATGATGATGATGAAGTGATGATGTCTACTTATTGTGGCATCACAAAGACTACAGATCCTTTGACAAATGTTGTATAGGTTGGGCTAAAAATATTTTCACACACAGGAGGCGGATTTTTTGGTCTTTTGCCCAGGCACGATAATGCACTAATAATGGGTATGAGGTGGTACTACTGGTGACTGACTTGATTGGATAAATGCATAATTTTCCTCATTATCTTGTTTATGTACAATGCATTTTAACATTTTCAGATCCACAAATATCCTCTTGATCCTGTTGCATATTAACAAGTACCAAAGTAGCATCCCCAATTTCAATGTCTAAATCATCATAATTATTACTCATCCTCACATTTCCAAGGGTATGCAGTCATAAATGTTGAATTTATGTATCACCCCCACAAAGGTATGCGGTAATTCATTTGGTTGACATTCAGAAAGTCAACATTAGGTTGACAATTCAAATGTTGGCAGTATCATTTGGTCGACAATTTGAAAGTCGACTGTATTATTAGGTCGACAATTAAAGTGTAGACAGTATTATTAGGTCAACAATTTGAATGTAGACTGTATTATTAGGCCAACAATACAAATGTAGACAGTAATTTATGATAAGGGTTAGGGTTAGGGATAGGATTAGAGATCAGGGATAGGGTTAGTGATTTTATTGTTGACCTAATAATATTGTCTATATATGAATTGTTGACCTAATAATGCTGTCTACATTTCATTGGGGACCTACTGATACTGTCAATTTGTTGACTTTTCAAACCTGTCTATATCATGGTGTTGACCATATAAATGTTTGTCATGTAACTGTTGAACATATGTATCACACCCTTTCCATATGGTTGTGAAATTTTGGTAGGAAGCTGTCCTATAATTACACTACCAAAATCTGAAATATCAGACTCACATATAGCACTCATGGACACCCTTAGACTCTGTTCAAGATTCTGTGAATGCCCAATTTGTTCTTCAGCCTCAGTGTTCTTTTCAGGCACTGATGTGGTTGTTTTGGTGTTGACAGACCTACACTCAGAGTAAGAATGTGCTTTGTGCATGTGAAGTTACAGAAGATGCATTGCCATGTTGACACTCGCTTTTGCGATGGGCATTCTAATATGTGTAAGAGCAGTAGTAAGACTAGCAAAATTTAGTCATGGTCTAAGCCTTTTCTTTCCACTGCTTGTGATGTATAGAATGTTACCTATTTTCAGTTTTTAGACAAATCCCCACATTCATCAGTAACGTTTCCCTTAATACTTACATCAAGATCAATTGTTGCCTTGAATTGCAGCACCCTTTCATACACTTTCTTCCCACATGACCTCTTTTACTCGTAAAGGTTGAAAATGCATTACAAATTACAGTACTAGTACTGGGATGCTCCTGGTCTATAGGCTGATCCATGATTGACAACATGAGTAAAGCTACTTGGAGTTGGAGTTACTTGTATCTGCCACTACACTACGTGAATGCCCAATGAGGTACTGTTCCCTTGAAATATAGACACTGCTCCACAATATCATTCAAATTAATAAAATTGGTTTGTTAAAGAAAATGTTTTGTTTTATTTGGGTTGGGCTGTCAAACGCAGAGTCCTGTCTTTTGGCCATTTTGCAGCTCAAAATCAAATACAGGCAAGCTACTCTATGTTTCGTTGGCTTCACTAAGAAGCATAATAGTGTCAATCTCTTGGAAAAACTCAGGAATGTCTCACCCTTCTAAAACTTTTCTAAGAATTCCTCATTGCCGATAATTGAGCGGATGTGTGATATCCAAGTGTCTCCCTCAAATTTTCAGGCATGGTCACATAAGGATGCCCAACAATATCATTAGAATTGTGTCATATCTTTACTCATGATAAATATATGAAATAACTTCCTCTGTTTCATTAACCAAATCAATTTTAGATCCCAAAAAAGTTTCATGTCAGGAGAAGTTGAGTTGTACAATATCTAGTATTAAAATTTAATTCTAAAGATAGTTTGTACAAATTTTCTTTCTAGAAAAATGCACAGAGTAAAAGTGTTTACATTGTGGTAATAGAATTTTGTTTTGTATGTCCACTCTCCTGTATACATCACACGATGAAAGATTCATTGCCACGGAAAAGTTAATTTTAAAATATAAAACAGCAAAACAAAACCATTTTGTAGGAGAGACAGTTGTTGTTAAGCATGTCAGGTAAATGTTCATTTCTGCTGTGTACATTGCAGAAGAGACAGTGTTTTAATATACATAGTAAGAAAAACTCATAACTCCATAATCTGCTGCCACAGTGCATCACATAATGAAGATGAAGTGCAGATTCGAAAGACCTATATTATAAAAGTTTTTTACGTCAGTATACAAAAAAGGCAACTGCATTAAAAAACATTGATTTACACAATATAAATAACACATTGTATCGTTAAGATATATATATATACACAAGTTAACCCGTGCATGATACTCATGCATTCTAGTCAAATCAAGCTACTTAAGGTGTTAAAAAGGTTCTTGTCATGCATTTGGGCCATAGCCCAGGCCTCCTCAGGGGAAGAGCGTTACTCCCCGACGCTAGCGCCCTTTTTTAACGTGGTTTTGTCCACATGTCACCACCTCATCATTTTTCTCCATCACCTCATCCTTCATCTTCATCGCTACATCCTTCATCAAGCTACTTAAGGTGTTAAAAACTCCCCACTGTCGCCCCCGGCAACCACTCCCAACTGTCACTTCTCCTTCAAGAAATATATAGGTCAGTGTATAACTCTGCCCAGCAGGTGGCGCTGCAGCTTAGTTTTTTTTTCCACACACGCCACTAGGCATATATATATATTAGACATACATATATATCTCTCTATTCATTCCCTCGATATTGCGATTTTCCTGAAGGTCAATGGCCCAATGATGTTTGACTCTTCCGTTATTCCTACCTGTCTGTTACACAAGCAGTGTTGTTATTAATGTGTTCCCATTCACAAGGGAGGGGTATTGTGTTTGAATTTAGAGTGCACCTTAGTACTAGAGTGTAGAGAAGTACAGGACTAAGTTAGCCTGGGGTGCACCCACCCGATTATGAATAGCACAAACCAGCTATGTAGAATTTTTATTTTACAATATTTTAGGGGACTCTGGTTTGGGTTACATTGTTGTTTAAACTAGATATTAATAATAATAATAATAATAATAATAATAATAATAATAATTCTTATTATTATTATTATTATTATTATTAATAATAATTTATTATTATTTTCCTTTAAGATGTAAGATCTAACAAGCAGGGCCCTCTTTCCTCACGTTCTCCTTCTACTATTGCATTCCCCTCTGTACCGCTAGGCTTGCTTCCTTAGTTCTGTTTTCTTGAGTCCAGGCCTACTTTACTTTGCATATTACTGTCATTGTCCCATAAATAACTGATTTGCATCACTAAGTTTTCTGTGTGTAATTTGTTAATTAATAAATGTTTGGTCTTTGAATTATTATGTTGTTGGTTTGTTTTTTAATGTATTATGTATTAAGTTATGGATCATTGCTGTCTGTGAGTTGTATACTACTGTATATTTCATGTATGGAGTTGCAGGCCTTTTGTGGCGCCTTATACATAAAAGATAATAATAAAGATAATAATAAACCTATGGTTTACTACTTTATAATCTATTATATGTGTTTTCAGATGAGTCAGTGGGTGAAAGACATTGAGGTAATGATCTAAATGTATTGGCAATACATAAGGCTCATAACTTCTCACAAGAAAAAAAAAGTGCAAATGCAAATGTGACTATCTTTTTTTTTTTAAATAGGTTGTGCAGTCACAATTCTCGGCTGACTACTACAAAAAAGATGGTATAATTTACAAAAAGCATTATTACATTTGCGCATAGTTTTATGAGGTTCATACAGTTTTGAAGATGAGACTAAAAGTGCGTATCTCATCCAAATGAAACAATCCTCATGAAATATGCCCTAATATTCCATATGGTGCCATAATATTCTAATGGTGCAGGGGTTTATGTATTGGAGTTAGGAGAGGACCTAGTGCTTTTCACTTGCTAGACACACACACCAAGAAGCACAACCATGCTCCCTAACATGGTGTTGCCATGACCCTTTTGGTTCTCTTCATTGATTGTTTTGGTTACATCTGTCAGTGCTGGAGCTCAGAGCTACACAGTGGCGCACGCAGGGGGGGTTTCTGAGTCTCTAGAAACCCCCCCTGCGCTAACTAAGTGGCCACTGTCCTATACAGCAGCCGCGGTGCTGTCAAAGAAGCGTCCGCGGTGGTGCTGTATTGTATACAGCAACGCCGCGGACGCATTCTTAGACAGTGCCGCGGCTGCTGTATAGGACAGATCTGACTAAACTGAGCAGCTCTCTCTCGGGTTGTCTTTTTTTTTTTCCTTTGGGTCGGGGGGGGGAAACCCCCCCCCCCCCCCCCCCGACAATCCTCCGTGCGCCCCTGCTACAGGAAGAGGCAGTATGGAACAGTGGCTGTCAGTACTCCTTTCATCAGAGATGTAAATAATTGGGGATAATGTGGTTCTGAACTCTGAAACAACAGCTCGCTGGATATCAGCATAGAGCTGAGGGCTGATGATGATATTATTACAAGTCGCTCCAGCATTACACAGCTTCGACGCATAGCCTCCCACAGTTTCACAGACAATCTGTCCCAGCAGATAAAGGGATTATATCTGCGCTAATACCCAGTTAAGTAGGAGGTGGCTGCCAAAAATGGGGACAGTGTAAAAGGGGGGACCCCTCCCCCTGGTTGGATATCAAAGGACCACAAGAAAAGACTTGAGGTAGTCCCTAGGCGCCTGTTTGTTGTAATAATTAAGGTATATGTTAGAGACCAATAGGTATTTAATTAGGTCCATACAAGAACACAAGGGTTAAATGGAGATGTATACATCTCCATTTAACCCTTGTGTTCTTGTATGGACCTAATTAAATACCTATTGGTCTCTAACATATACCTTAATTATTACAACAAACAGGCGCCTAGGGACTACCTCAAGTCTTTTCTTGTGGTCCTTTAATCTGTCCCAGCAGTCAACTCTCAAGTCGTGAGTGCTGGGGGTGAGCTTTTATTGCACCTCTGGTTATTTAGACTCTCATAGATGAGTCTATTGAAAGACATTAGCTGTAATATTATTGACAAGCCCTGCTGAATCTGTCAATATGTCCTATAGGGCCCAGAATGTCTAAGTACCATTTAAATTATTAAATAATTATAGGAAATGAAAAAAAATCAGGATTTGAAGAGACAATGTGCATTGGACCCTTAGCAATTTCCCTCTTTCCTTGCCCAATTGTCAAATCTAAAGCAGTTTCTATTGGGCCTTTTTATGAGTGGCCGAATATCAAGTTAATTATCATCTCTTATATCAATATTCATTAAAATCATCCCGGGACAGTGTGTCTAATAAGAGTCTGTCCCGGTGATGACTCTACCCCAGTAACAACTCCGATTTCTGACACAGAGTCTTTTCTAGGCTTTTCAGGACTTGTTAAATTGACCCAGAACACAATCCCCATTGAAAATGATGTGGACTGTGGTTTAATGCGATAGTTCCTAATGCAGTTTTGTTGTTTTTTAAAAAATAAATTCAAATCGAAAGTTATCTCAGCATGTGTTTCAATTTGAATCTGGGTGTAAGTATGCTCTGTCTTAATTGAACTTGCCTTACATAGATAGACACAACAGACTGCAGAAGATGCACAAACATAAACAAGGTCACATCAGAACGCCTACAAAAATATTATATCATTAAATAAAATTAAGAACTAATAACGGTATAATCATTAATAGAAATATTGGGTTTCAAAGAATTGTTTTTCTTTTTTTTACATTCAATACCTAAAAAAGATGCTTTCAATGCATACTGTATATACGGGTTGGGTACCTTACCGCTAATACGAAAATGACGACAACAATTTCTCCGACATGACAAGTGCGAAGCTGTCACTCACAACAGACTGGTAAGCCAGAATGTATGAAAAACACACTTGCAACAATCCAGACAAATGAACATGCCGGCACAAGAATATGACGTCAGTTTCAAGGCCATTTCAAGCTTTTAAGGGGGTAATTCGTAGTTGCTGTAATGACTACCACCGGTACATACAATGTGCTTTTATAGTCTGTCTTACTTGCCTACACATGTTCTGGTAGATATCTATATGCATATATGTAGTTTTAAAAACAAACACTATGGCATGTCAGAAATCATTATCAGTGGGCACTTACACATGCCCTGTAGCTGGTGCAATGATACAGCTGAATCCAAGCATACTTACAAGAAACCTAGGACTTGACTTGGCCGCATCTGTGTCAGAACGCCCTCGGCATGCCCTTTCTGTGTATTGTCTGCATTATTGCGACCCTTCTCTTCCCTCCACCATTCTGCCCCTCAAGTTGTAGGTTGTTGTAAGTGTCATTGGTGTTCGGACATAAATTGAATGCAATTCAGCTCATTGGAGTAAAGTCAGTTTCTGAGCTATTTAATGCAAGATACGCTAAGCAAATGGACAACAGAAAAAATATGACTACCCTGTTTAATATTAAACTTTAAAATACTTTCCCAAAACTGCCCATTTCATACAATGTATGAAGCTAAAATTAAATAGAGAGAGACTGACATGACATGAGATCCATTTCACACATATTTCTGAGAACAGGGCTGCCTTTCTTAATAGTCTTATTTTTGCTTTATAGAATTTGCCCATTATTATATTAATTGTCTCTATGAAGATTAGGCACAATATATTAAGTTATTACCCATGTTGTAACAACAATTTGAAAAGTCATTTAATACGCTTTGTTATTGTAAGTGCCACAAGTAAGCACTATGATTAGCTGCTCCATAGGCTACAACCATTTGGGCTACATCAGTCTAAAGTAATGACTAAAGTGGAATTTTATCTTTCATTTGATCAGTTGTGTTCTTTATGGTTGGCTCCAGTGCTGGGAGTTTTAAGAAAAGCTCAAGTAAAACTACATGCTTAGCTTTCCCTTTAGTGTAATAAATTAAGTTATTTATTGCATTTGCTGACATTACAATTTTGGTTGGGGCATAAATACTGAAATATTGATCAACACTTCTGCTCTTCTTTTATTCAAACAGGGTTCTATAGAAGAGCAAACAGTTCATTTATACTGCAAATATGGCAAATTAATTTAAGGTGCACACTGGTCAATAATTATTGCAAGCTTACTCCATCAGCTTATTTTTAGTTTCTTTTCTTTCAAATATAATTGCTAAGATTATATAATTGTACGTTAAGGCGAGAGTTAGCTGAGGAGAAAAATACTTCAGTTTAAATAGAAAAAAGTGGACCATACATACAAACTAGGCTAATATATACGAGGCTCATGCAGAGTCGGATGGAAGTCAGAAAAAGACTCTTATAATGCGCTCTTCTGTACTACACATGTGCAGTAAAAAGGTGTATGTCTCAGTCTGTATGTAGGCTGAAACATATCTTTCCATTGTGCCTCTCTATGTGTATAGAAGCAGAACGGGGGAGGAAAGGTGATCATCAGTAAGGTTTTTGCAATAGATATACAATTTTTTTTAAAAACTAAGGGCCTGATTCATTAAGGAACTTAAATTAAGAAGTTTCTTATTTAAGTCTCCTGGACAAAACCATGTTACAATGCAAGGGGTGAAAATTAGTTTTCTGTTTTGCACATAAGTTAAATACTGACTGCCCAAAACAAAGGCAAACCAGCTCTAGTGCTGCCAGGCTGGTATTGGAGAAATTGATGGGATAAAATGTGTGCGGTCTTCCCGAAATTGCCAGTTCAGCACTAGGCTATGCCAGCCAAGGCTGGTGGCATTATAGCAGGGAAACATGCAAAGTGGAGCTCCCCTTCCATCTTATCAACATGGGGCTGAAATTCCCTTAGGAGAACGGGACTGAAAAAAATAATTAAATGATTTGTCATTTTGACTGTGGTGCAATACAGGTCCCTGTATGCTCAGGCCAACTTTAAGTGTTTGGACATGCTAGTGCTTGTAGCACTACAAGCACCAACATAACCATGGTTGACAGAGCATGCTAGAACTTCAAGAACCATAATTGCCAACATGCCCTGGTACCCAGGGCCCACAGGGACCTCTGTTGCACCATAGAAAAATATAAATAAAAATACACCCCGATTTATAAAGAATAAAAAATTGAAATAAAAAAACCAC
Organism: Mixophyes fleayi; assembly: GCF_038048845.1. Classification (NCBI taxonomy): domain Eukaryota; kingdom Metazoa; phylum Chordata; class Amphibia; order Anura; family Limnodynastidae; genus Mixophyes; species Mixophyes fleayi. The sequence continues at coordinate 306,978,180 of NC_134403.1, read as the reverse complement.
CACACAGCTCTAGTTGACCCTTTTTATTTCCTTGCCCAATCAAAAGGTTGGCATCAAAACAGTTATTATCTCCATTTATAATCAATCCGATCTTGGCAAACTTAAAAACCATAATAGATGCTGTACAATTAGCTCCGTTCAGAGCTCCACCACAAATGAGCTTTTAGAAGCTATGCAGTAATATTTGTAACTGGGATATTTCCCATGCTCGCTTTTAATGTATGATACACTTTAAGCATCTTTCTGAAATGGATAAATTTTGCTTATTATGCAGAGTTGAATATTTTTTTAGATAATTGCATCCAACTCTACATAAGGCCCACAGTACACAAGTGTGCAGTGCTTTAGTGTACTTTTCTTTATCCATCTCATGGAAGTGGTTAGCACAAAACATGCATTCTATTATGTAAATTAGTGCATAGTCTAGGTAATGAGCTTACCTAGATATTACCATATTAATTGAACTGAAAAGCAGGTATGGATCAGTTTGCTTTAAGGATAATATTCAATATGCAGCTTAGTCAGCACTGTCTCTAGAGGCACGGTGTGATGAGCTGGCTTGAGCATAATTAAAACATACTTTGTACACTTGAAACTATAGTAATTCAATATTTTAGTGTAAATAAATATATGAATGTATTTATACATTTAATTACTGTTGTTCTACTCTTCTTTACTCCACATTTCAAAGATTTGTATGCTACAAATAATTTAATGATGTTAAGGAGAGATAAGTAAAGTTTTGAAAACTGTTTCACAAAATATTCACCTCATAATACATTTGCATGTGGAATTTTACAAGTTCCTCCAACAGAGTTTTGCCTTAAATCTTTTGCATGAAATTCTCACTATCCTTTTTGTCCTGCATGGATGAAACATGAACCACTGAGCATATAAAAGCCTCAGAAATGCTGACTGCTGCTGTGGGTAGTTGGGAGCTTTAGAGAGAAAAGAGAGTGTTAAAAGGAAAGTGAGGGAGAGAACTAACAAGAGAGAAAAAAGTTAAGAGGAGAGAGAAAATGCTGCATGTAGAAGAAACACTGTTTCTGAGTAAGCAACTGTACAAAATAAAGAACTGGTATATAAAGTTTCCTATGTCGATGTCAATTGTATGTGCCTGATAGAGAAGCTGACTCTTCACATTGATCCTAGCACTTTTTCTGGTGTTGCAGAAGCAGATGAAGTGCCAATTAACTCTGTCAGCATGAATGGTTGGATTCCTGGACACCTCCTCATTCATCTTGGAGTTCTTCACATGGTGTGGGATTCTGAGATTTTCACTTGCCTCATCTGCAATGATTCAATTTGACAGGCATATTGCCACCTGGGGACTGGTGCCTCACAGCACACTTGCACAAGATACATCCGAAAGTGCGATAGAGTTTGACATATGATCTAGCCCTGACACCTCTGATTTAATAGAGTATTCCCTTGATTTGAGAAGTGGATTCAGCACCGATCCTGTCACATGTCAGAGGGGTGTGAGCTCTTTACCTTAAGAGTGTCTCGCTAGGCATTGGTTCCAATCCCAATGTGGTGAACCTAGCACTTCATCTAGAGACTTAATTTCCCTCCCCCTACAGTCACCATTAACACCAGCATGGAGAGCACAAAGGAACATTGGGTCTGTCTTTATTTTATTAACTAAACAGGTATCCTATTTGTTCACATCAAAATATGCTATCTTTTATGGTTGCGGCCAGCAGTCGAAGTGGGATGATATACGGTGGTATGCTAAACAGTCACTTCTACTACTGAATTCATTGTTTAACTATTAAATTACATTCACTTACATTCTCAGCTCAGTTCTGTTAACAGGAGCAAACTTTTGCACCTTCTGTGGTCACTGCCATTTTGACACACTAACAAGCATAGGAACAGGTACAATCACACTAAAATAGCATAATTTTATACTATGGCAAAATATAATTGCAGTGCAGGTCGGCATTTTTGCAAATTCAGAAACGTTCATTTATGTGTATTGTATCCCAAACATTACAAAATTCACATGGGAACATTAGTCCATTAAATGCAGAATGAAATCAATAGCAATTAAATGTAATACATTTAAACAAAGTAATTACAATAATAATAGAACAAAATAAAATTCAGTACAATAAATTCAGGGAAATTTGGTAATGTCCCATTGGGCCCGATACATCGTCAAAAGCAACCTGTACGCAAGTTGCATTTTTAAAACAAGCCCGAAACATCAGCGAAAGTGCACTCATTTTCAAATCCAAGTGGATACATTTCCATTTAAATCTGGGTATAATTTTACTCTGCCTAAAATCCGTACCAAAGAGAAACCCAGAACTTGAATCGTCTGCATCTGAGTTGGTGCACGGCCTCGATGCGCCCCTATTGTACATTGTCTACATTTATTTCCCTTCAAAGTTCCGCCCTCCAAGTCATAGGCAGTAATTTAATTGTGTTTAGAGATAATTTGCATACAATTGCGTTCATTGGCCTAAAGTATATTTCTGAGCACGTACAGAGCTATTTCACGCAAGATAAGGCACGCAAAGGTACTTACATCCGAAGATGAATCAAGCCATTAATATTTTATTTAGCAACGCAGTTGAATGCATGTATCCAGTTTTTCTTTAAAATGTAATATTTTTATTGTATCACAGGATAATGTACAGTATGACACATAAGACTGTATATCTATCTATCTATCGTTCAACTACTCTGTATTAATTCTGGGACATATGTCCGAAAGGAGAGTTTTTCCTTTGGGATAATGTATTTCAATATATGAAGTTGAAAGCCAGAAAGTTGTGACTGTCTAGTCTGGTAAACATATGAGGATTTACATATGGAAATGTATGATTTATTGAGGTGTAGTAATGATACTTGCATAACTCTTGCTGGTTTAATATATGTTGATCCTATACTGTCCCTAAGCAGTTGCTTAGGGATAGCAGGATGCGGTGGTGGTCTCTTCACCGATGCTGGTAAATCCGACGCTGAGGACACCTATAAAAGAAAAACGATTTGAGAAGACAACGACAAGAATATACACAGACTTACCTGATCAGCAACTGTCCAGATATCCGATCGTAGCAGGACACCGACAGCAGCTTCTTCCGAATGCACAGGTGTCCGGCAGTGGTAATTTTTATTTAAAGCGGCAATGTCGGGACTCCTCTATTAACAGTTAACCTGCATGGTACCGACATTGGCGCTTTAAATAAAAATTAATTGAGGGCGCACTGACGTCTGGCACTACTGCCGGACACCTGTGCATTCGGAAGAAGCTGCTGTCAGTGTCCTGCTACGATCGGATATCTGGACAGTCGCTGATCAGGTAAGTACAGCAGGTCTTTATAACACTCACAGAAACTCAAGTACAAATGTTTCAACAACTAAAGCAAGACATACTTAAATCTCCAGCACTTGCTTTACCAAATTATGACAAACCATTTACATTGTTCTGCCATGAGGCTGAGGCACATGCACAAGGTAGGAAAAGAAAGAATACTAACTAGGGAAGGCACACCTCAAATATGTGTTGGAGATGTTAACTACATAGGATTAATACCGTCTTGAAACCCTCTCATAAATCCATCATTACACTCTCAATCGTTGACCTGAAAAAATTTGACACACATAAAACCATATTTTATTGATATAAATTAAAATGTTAAAAAGCAAAATATTAAAATATGGAGTATGTGAGAAGCTCAGAGGTATATTCTTATATTTGACAATGTCATTTGTTAGGCTCTTTCCCTGGTATGATATAATTTTGAAATATTGTGTGTTGCGAAATACACAACTCCTAATGATCGTAACAATGAATTGGGCCAACTCTTGCAGTTAATTCTTTGGAACCTCAATACTAATTATGAGATTCAGTCTCTAGACTGTTATATTGATTGATAAAACTTCTCTCACAAATATTCCTTTACATAAAGGGTTAAATGTTGCAAGCCAAGTGCAACATTATATCAAACTAATTTGATATAGACTCCATTCAATGATATAAATATGAGTGGAGTGAAAACGTGAATAGATTACTGCTATCAATAGTGCCTCATGTTCAAGCTGTCATGTTCTGATCCACAATGATCATACATAATACAACTGGCAATAATAAAGCAATCAATAATCAATACAGATGTAACTTCAAAATGTGTCCTATTATTAAATTGGACAGCAGTATTACAATTGAAGCTAAAATCTTAGCATATTAAGGAACAGTAGATCGTATACATTCTTCGTGATGCAACTGATGAGTAAATCTATTCAGTCCCGATGTCTAATGAGTAATCGCCCCCACCTGTGAGCAATCTAATGTGCTGATAGAGAGCCATTGGTTTATGGAACTTTTGCCAAGATCTTATGTACTAGGAACTGGATAGTATCCCCTGTTGATAAATTCAGTATTTGGGAAGCAATTTTTTATTTCCACAACTTCAGGTCCTCCCAAAATTGCGGATTAATCATAGCTTATGCATATAATAGTGCTAAACTACAAAACTCATAAGCACTAATAAGCTACATCAAAAGAATTTGAGAGCAAGAGAATTTTATAGCAGGTAAAATGTAATAATGTGAATAAATCTAGTTAAAGAGGTCTGCATATCAAAATCATATTTGCTATTTAATTCAGGCTACGTTTGATTATCTGACTCAAACTATCAGTGCATTGCATGTTCCCTAAGGTTGCGCTTTCATTAACTGCATCTGTTTTCTTCAAAATGATCACATTAGCCAGACTAAGTACACATGCACAAGGTGTCTTAACTCAGACACACGGGCATAAGCAAAAACCACTTGCATACTACTCCACACAGCTAGACCCAGCTATACGTGCAGCACCCACCTGCATTAAAGCAGTAGCTGCAGCTGCTCTCATATTAGAGAAAAGCACAGACATTGTTTTAGGACATCCAGTAACCTTAATGGTACCACATGCTGTAACAGAAATTCTAAAGCAAGCACAACAAAACACCTATCAGCGGCTAGGCTTACCAAGTATGAGGCTACACTTCTTACTCCAAGCAATGTCACTCTAAAATGATGAACAGTATTGAATTCTGCTACATTATTTCCTCAGGATTCAAAAGATGGGAGAGTAGATTTAGATTCTATTAGGGACCTAGGAAAATCACAGACAAAAGAGACAATAACAGACAAGGAAAAATACACACACAATTTTTTTCTGAACATGATTGCATTGAACTAATGAAACAGGAATCTTTGGTGTTAAACATTAATGATGTTCCACTTCCTGATGCTGACATTGATTGTTTAAAGATGGCTCACGCTTCTACATAGACGGCACCCCACATACAGGATGTGCCGTCACTACCCACACAGAAATATTAATTCAACAGCCACTTTCAAGTTATATGTCAGCACAAGAAGCTGAATTAAAGGCTCTAAAACTCACATGCATATATGCTGAAGTTCAGAAAGTAAATATTTACACTGACTCCAGGTATACGTTTGGGATTGCACACAATTAGGGGTCTATCTGGGAGAGCAGAGATGTTATGGGGTCTGCAGGCAAGCCAGTTAAACATGCAGAACACATCAGGGCACGGTATACTGCATTTCAACTGCCCTCTAAACTATCAGTGAAAGCACATACCACAGATACACACCCGAAGCAGAGTGAAATAGACTGGTAGACCAAGCCGCATGTGATGCCTCTGTAGCACCAACACCCCAAGGGGAGTTGGCCTATATGATGACTTCAGACCCCAAGTTTGACCATGCCATACTCCAAACTATGCAAAAACAAGCTTCAAATAATGAGAAAAGAGCTTGGCTTTGGAGCACTAGAAGTGTAAGGAGAGTGGTATAAGGTCAATGTTTATGTCTACCAAAAGCACTTTATCCTATTATGGCCAGCATAGCACATGGAAAGGTGAACCTGGGGAAGGATGTTTTGGTAGTGCTTACTAACAGATTATGGATAGCACCAGGGTTTGCCCAAGCAGCACAGGCACTAGTGGCTGGATGTCTAATCTGTGCACAGAATAACATGGATAAGTCTGTTCACACCCTCCAGACACTGTACCCTTGTCAAAGGATAAAAATAGATTTTATTCAACTTCCCAAATGCCCGGGGTTTCAGAATGTACTAGTTTGTGTTGACATCTTTAGTCACTGGCCAGAGGCGTGGCCATGTAGAAAATCAAATGCAAAAACAGTAGTGAGATAATTTGCAGGTACAGAGTGAAAGAAGTAATAGAAAGTGATAGGGAAACGCATTTTACAGGGCAGGATTTCCAAGAGTTGCTGAAGGACTTGTGAATTACCTCTGCCCTCCATACCACCTACAGTCCTCAGAGTTCTGTGTGTGTGGAACGTCTGAATGGCACTCTGAATCTGAAGATACAGAAAATAATGGCTGAGACAGGGTTACTATGGATCTCTTGTTTATCAATAGCTTTACACTCTGTCAGAAATACACATAGGAAAGACATGGGTCTGACACCCTATAAGATTCTGTTTGGTACAGCACACATAACTGGATGCTATTTCCCACAACAACTGCAACACTCACATGGTGATTTACTAAACTATGTGGCCCTGTTACAAAAACAAGTAACTAAAATACATGGTCAAGTGTTTTGCTCTATTCCAGATCCTAATCTTGATACAATAACTCACCAGTTGCAACACGGAGACTTGGTATTTGTCAGAAAACACGTCAGGAAGAGTCTTGTACCCAGATACAAGGGCCCTTATCAAGTTCTCCTGACCACTCCCACCTCAGTGAAACTTGAAGGGAAGGACACCTGGATCCACACATCCCACTGCAAAAGATTTATGCAAGGGAAGTCAGGTTCTGAGTAATGTATTTATCTGTCTGGATAATGACACTTATGGGTCTGTCAGTAATGATAATGTTTGAAATAGGTGTACTAACCTCCATGTCTGGGGCTTGTGAAACTTATAATGAAATAGAGAACTGTTTGTGTCATTGCAAGTTACAGAAATAAAAATAATGTATAGCAACATGTAATAACAAAGGAAAAGGGTCTGAAAAAGTTTTACTACAAATGCATAACCTTATTAGAAAACTGTCAGTAACAAATCGTGTTGGATCTGTACACAGAGCGCACCCACATCACGATTGTACTCATGGGTAACTGTTCCTTTACCATTTAATAAGATGCTACAACTCCCACATGAATGGGTATACAATGCCTCCCTCATAAGTCATTATCTCACGGAATCACACTATATCCCAATAAGTCAATTGTATCATCCCCTAGAGGTATGTTTTAAAGTAAGGGCCACAATAAGAGGGAAGGTCAATATGAACCTTTGGTTCTCAGAACAGAATAATGATTCTGCTGTAAATATGACAATGATTGCAAGTAATCTTTCAGCAGGGATTACTGATTGTAGAAAGGCAAAAATGGTATATACCAGAGTGGGAAAGAACAGTAACTGCCTTACTGCAGCGAGACTGAGAGGAACAGGTAATAAAACACCAGAATGTCTGGAGTATTGTCAAGAACAAGACATAGAAGGGGAATATAAAATAGTGTTGGAGTAGAAACCTGTCTTCCAGCTAGTAATCACAGGCTCTCTGCTATAATGTACACCTTAAATGGCACATGACCCTACCAACCCCTGAGGATGTTTCTATAATATGTGGAAATAGACCCTATAAATGGTTAGCTTTTAGATACACTGGAATGTGTACATTTGCCAGACTTATGGCTCAAACCCATGCTCTTACCACATAAGGAGTTAAAGACTCTAGTTTTAGAAGAGCCAACCTCTGTGTTCCAGCATCAAGAAAAATAAGAAGTTAAGAGTGCCTAAAGGTCACAAGGGAAAAAGTATAAAAACTTATTCCATATAGGCTTTTGGACTAAGGTGGGACTATCCTTAGGAAATATTCTCACATTTGGCACTGCAGGAACAGCACATAACAACAGGCAAATTAGAGATCTGGCTCAATTATTGTTCAATAGAACTAAAATTTATGATGAAACATTTAGATATGTAGGGAAAGAATTAAATATGATACACAGTGAACTTCTACAATACCAATTAATTTTAGACTACCTTACTGCACAGACATAGGGATATTGCTTAACCCTGTTCATACACACTGGATCCACCTGCTGCATTTATTTTACTAGCAACAGCACTGTAGATCCAGAATATATAATTACATAGCACATGGATGAGATTAGAAAACTTAAGAAAAAGTTTCCATGGAACATGCTAAACCAGGAAAGGATTTTGACACTAGTGGTCTGTCCTGACTTAATCCTGCCAATTGGTTTGGTGGGATCGGAAGTTGGAATATCTGGAATAATATCCATTATTGGAAAGGGCTTAGGTTTTCTATTAATACTTTATTTAATAGTGAAAATTGCTATATGGCTGATTAAGAAACTACTAACACTTGATTATTGTTCATTTCAGAGGTGAAAATAAACACAAGAGGCGCCAGAGCCTCTCATGTTTACCAATGTATGTGAAGTTTTTGTATCAGTGCAGCCCAGTCAACTGCGAATGCCACACCTCTGAGAAAAACAAGCAAGTTGCACCATCTGTAACAAAAAGTTAAAATCAACGGAAAGAAGAACATGGAATGGATGCAAGATGGCTGTCAGTATTTAATGTATATTTTGCGCAAAAAAAATGTATGTTCAACTTTACATGTGACCCTAATTGTTCAAGATGTGAAAGAGGGCCAAATAAGCAATATTTTGAAAGAAATCAGGAATGTTCAAATTAAAGAAGGGGAATCCAAGGGCCTGGTTCATTAGGGATCTGAAATGTCAATGCGTGCCATGTTTTGCATAAAATTGTACTACATATGCTCAGAAAATGACTATACACCACTGAATGCAAGTACATCCAATTCATCTTCTAACGGACACTTAAAACAGCTTATGATTTCATGGGCGGATTGGAGCAGGGAAGGTGCATATGCACAGCTAGGACATGCCATGGTTGAGGGCATGCACCATGCTGTATATGCAGAGCATACCTACACCCATATTCAGTAAGAGACGTTTCTTCAGATCCGCTTGTAATTGAATACGGAGGTGAATATGCCTGCATTATGTGCACTTTTTTTTTTTTAAAGAGAAACACATTATGTTTGTTTTGTGTGCCTTACTGAATCAGGAGCCAAGTATGTAAATAGCTTGATTAAGTTAATTGACCAGATTTTTTTCTTTTTGAAAAAATATGCAATTGCAGATTATAAGGTTTAATGTGTTAATGAGTGCAAAAAGCAACTTGAGAAAATGGGCAAAATAGCCCATCAATGTTACGGACTTACCTTATCCCCGCCGCTCCGTCCAGCCGCACTTCCGCATTCAGGACCATGTGACCGCACCCGGAGGCGGTCACATGACCACAACCTAGAGGCGGGGATTTTGAATCCCCTTCTGTATAAAAACCTCACTCTGACACTCGCTGAGTGTCAGAGCAACACTTACCTGTTCCTGGCTCCTGCTCTTCGTGGATTGCAGTGTCTTCCTGTTTCCTGTGTCTCCTGTGTGCTGATCTCTGCCTGTTTGACTTCCCTGGCTCTCTATTCCCTGTGTACCGACCCGGCTTGCTGACCATTCTCCTATTCTTGTGACCCGTGTACCGAACCTGGCTTGTTGACTCCGAGTTGCCTTCTGATTCTGCCTGACTCCATTCCTGTGTACCGAACCGGCTTGTTGACTCCGCTACCACCGCTTCACTCCGCTGTACTACATCTTGAGGCGAACCTGGGGACCGCGACCTGCGACTCCTGGCAGCGAAGCCCACCCCGCCTTGCGGCGGTTCTTGGTGAACACCGGGGAGATCGTTAGACTCCGCACCTCAGGTAAGCCAGCGCTAATCAAGATTAGTAATATAGTATCCAGAATCTGTTACAGTTTGCTCTGACCATGGATACCACAGCTAAAGATCTGTTGGAGCATTTAGTAGGAAGGATGGATAAACAAGAAGCTAACCAAGAGCAACTTTTAAAATTCCTCAATAGTCTATCCACTCGCTTGGATGTTGTCCAGAACACCCTAGTGGCTGGTGGATCACCTGGGCCGGCAGTGGCCCCTGTACCTCAGGCCGCAGCAGCAGCTTCTTCCTCGCAGCTACGGTTACCTAACCCACCTAAGTTCGATGGAGACCCTAAAAATTGCAGAGGATTTTTAAATCAATGCTCCATACAATTCGAGCTTCTACCTGGGAACTTCCCCTCCGGAAAAACGAAAGTGGCCTATGTGATTTCGTTATTGTCCGGTCAAGCTTTAGCATGGGCTTCCCCCTTGTGGGAGAGGGACGACCCCATTCTGCATAACTTCAACCTCTTCTTGTCCACCTTCAAGAAAATATTTGATGAGCCAGGAAGGGTGTCCAATGCCGCTTCCGGCTTACTACGTCTCCGCCAGGGAAACCAGTCTGTGGGGCAGTATGCGGTCCTCTTCAGAACCATGGCCTCTGAACTTCGCTGGAACGATGAGGCTCTAGTAGCTACATTCTGGCAGGGCCTTTCAGACCGAATCAAAGACGAGTTGGTATCCCAGGAACTCCCTACGTCTTTGGACGACATTATCTCCCTCTGTGTCAAAGTTGATTTGCGTTTCAAGGAACGTAATTCTGAGAAGGAACAGTCGCGGCGTAGCATGATTCGCTTGGCCCCCAACTTCCAAACCCCTGTTCTTCCCCCTGAAGAGCCCATGCAACTTGGGAGGACCCGCTTATAAGCCGAAGAGAGGGAGAGGAGATTTCGGAACAAGCTGTGTTTATATTGTGGAGAGAGTGGCCATCTTCTGAGTTCTTGTCCCAAACGCTCGGGAAACGACAGGGCCTAACGAGTTCTGGAGCTGTGTCGTTGGGCCTCTTTTCTCAGTGTCAGTCAGTTCCCAATAGTAATGATTGCCTGTCTATTCCCATTTCCCTTCAGTTAGGACAAAAGACCTTCCCGCAGTCGGCTCTTCTAGATTCCGGAGCCGCAGGAAATTTCATTTCTGCCACAGTAGTTAAACAATTCGCTATTCCCACACAAGCCTTGGAACAACCCATCTCTCTGATGGCCATTGATGGGGGAAGAATCCCTGAGGGGTCCATCCTGGTACGCACTATTCCTCTTCTACTTCAGATAGGAGCACTTCATCGGGAGAAGATTTCTTTTCTAGTAATACAAAGATCTACCAACCCAGTCATCCTAGGACTTCCTTGGTTTCGTGCCCACTCTCCCACCTTGGACTGGAAATCTGGTCACATATTGTCCTGGGGACAGTCCTGCTTCTCTCGCTGCCTACAGAGAGTGGTTCCCCCGAATAGTCCCAGACGTACCCAAGAATTTCCTGTGACTCTCCTGCCTGAGCCATACCAAACCTTCTCTGATGTTTTCTGTCAACAAGAGGCCACTAGACTTCCCCCTCACAGAATCTGGGACTGTGGCATTGATCTGATACCTGGTAAACCCATTCCCAGGGGCCGTGTTTACCCCCTTTCCCTCCCGGAATCTAAGGCTATGGAGGAGTACATCCAAGAAAATCTAAACAGGGGCTTCATCCGCAAGTCTGCCTCCCCAGCTGGGGCTGGCTTCTTCTTCGTAAAAAAGAAAGATGGGGGCCTCCGCCCTTGCATTGATTACAGAGGCCTGAATGCCATTACCGTTAAAAATCGGTATCCCCTGCCACTGATTTCTGAACTATTTGACCGGATCAAGGGTGCCACCATCTTTTCTAAACTTGACCTCAGAGGAGCGTATAACCTTATACGCATTAAGGAGGGGGATGAATGGAAGACGGCGTTTAACACCCGAGACGGCCACTTTGAATATCTGGTCATGCCTTTCGGGCTATGCAATGCCCCAGCCATATTTCAGAGCTTTATGAATGAGCTGTTTCAAGACCTCTTGTACCAATCGGTAGTCATCTACTTGGACGACATTCTCATCTTTTCGCAAGATCTAGCATCTCATCGTACTCATGTATTGGAGGTCCTCTCTCGTATCCGAAGAAATCAGTTATTTTGCAAATTGGAGAAATGCACCTTCGAGCAGAGACAAATTCCCTTCCTGGGATATATTATTTCGGGCACCGGTCTACAGATGGATCCCACAAAATTGAAAGCCATACTTGACTGGCCCCAACCTTCAGGCCTTAAAGCCACTCAACGCTTCCTAGGATTCTCCAACTATTATCGTCAATTTATCAAGGGGTACTCCTCTCTCGTGGCTCCCATCACAGCATTGACCCGCAAATCTGCTGATGCTGGTATTTGGTCCTCTGAGGCTATCCAAGCCTTTATATTATTAAAGTCTCTCTTTTCATCCGCACCCATTCTTCAACAGCCAGATTGTTCTCGTCCCTTTGTCCTGGAGGTAGATGCCTCTTCTGTTGGCACAGGAGCCGTACTATCACAGCGAGGTCCTTCTGGAAAACTTCATCCCTGCGGATTCTTTTCCCGTCGCTTTTTACCTGCTGAGAGGAATTATGGGATTGGCGACAAAGAGCTCCTGGCCATCAAATTGGCTCTCTCCGAATGGAGACATTTACTAGAAGGAGCGCAATTCCCTATCACCATATATACCGACCATAAGAATTTGCTTTACTTACGCACTGCCCGATGTCTAAATCCTCGTCAAGCAAGGTGGTCCTTATTCTTCTCACGCTTTGATTTCAACATCACTTTTCACTCAGGATCTAAGAACACGAAGGCAGACGCCTTATCTCGCTCTTTTGATCCAGCTGACATGGAATCCTCGGAAGATAAGAAATTCATTGTAAATCCATGTCAAGTATTGGCAGCTACACACCTGAAAAAGGGTTGTCCTCCAGGCAAAACATTCATCTTGCCACATCTACGCACCCGGCTCCTTCACTGGGCTCATCACTCACTCTTCTCTGGGCATGCCGGCATTCGCAAGACCTGGGACTTATTGTCCCGAAGCTACTGGTGGCCTTCCTTGCTGGAGGATGTGAAGAGATTTGTTGCTGCTTGTTCCAAATGTGCTCAACACAAGACCTCTAGGAAGAAGCCTTATGGATGCTTGCTCCCATTACCCATTCCTGATTACCCTTGGTCACAGATCTCCATGGATTTTATCACGGACCTTCCCCCTTCCAAATCCTGTACTGTAGTGCTTGTGGTCACGGATCGCTTCTCTAAAACAGCCCACTTTATTGCTCTCAGAGGCCTTCCTTCTTCCTCCTCCTTAGCCGATATTTTTATTAAAGAAATATTTCGCCTCCATGGCTGTCCTCAACATATTGTCTCCGATAGGGGATCACAATTCATATCAAAATTTTGGCGGTCTTTTTGCAATAAATCCGGGATCAAGCTTGACTTCTCTTCCGCATATCATCCCCAGTCCAATGGGGCTACTGAGAGAACCAACCAAGAATTAGAGAAGTTTCTCAGAATATTTATCTCTAGTAACCAAGACAACTGGGTGGACCTTCTCCCTTGGGCCGAGTTCGCCCATAACAACCATTTTCATGAGGCCATCTCTAACTCCCCCTTTTTTGTTCTGTATGGCTGCCATCCTAGACTACCCACCTTCTCTCAAGTCTCATCTTCTGAAGTTCCAGCAGTGGACTCTCTGGTTCGTAACTTCTCTGATATTTGGGAACAAACCAAGACAAACTTAAAACAAGCAACTGCTCGTTCCAAAAAATTCTACGATAAAAGGAGAAGAATGACTCCAAGTTTTGCAGTTGGTGACAGGGTATGGCTATCCACCCAGAACATTCGTTTAAAGGTTCCCAGTAAAAAATTTGCTCCCAAGTTTATTGGCCCATTTGCTATATCTGAGATTATTAATCCCGTAGCCTTTAGATTGAGTCTGCCTCCCTCCTTACGCATACCCAATGTCTTCCATGTCTCCTTGTTAAAACCGATGGTAACCAACAGATTCTCCACCTCATCCAGAACTCCTCCTCCTGCTGTGGATCGGGATCAAGTGGAATACGAGATTAAAACTATCCTAGATTCTCGTAAAGTTCAAGGTGCCATACAGTTCTTGGTGGATTGGTAGGGTTACGGCCCTGAGGAGCGCTCATGGGTAAGAGCCATTGACCTACATGCTCCCCGTCTACTTAAATCCTTCCATAAAAAATTTCCTTTGAAACCCTATTAGGTGTTCGGAGTCCACCTTTATGGCAGGGGGTACTGTTACGGACTTACCTTATCCCCGCCGCTCCGTCCAGCCGCACTTCCGCATTCAGGACCATGTGACCGCACCCGGAGGCGGTCACATGACCACAACCTAGAGGCGGGGATTTTGAATCCCCTTCTGTATAAAAACCTCACTCTGACACTCGCTGAGTGTCAGAGCAACACTTACCTGTTCCTGGCTCCTGCTCTTCGTGGATTGCAGTGTCTTCCTGTTTCCTGTGTCTCCTGTGTGCTGATCTCTGCCTGTTTGACTTCCCTGGCTCTCTATTCCCTGTGTACCGACCCGGCTTGCTGACCATTCTCCTATTCTTGTGACCCGTGTACCGAACCTGGCTTGTTGACTCCGAGTTGCCTTCTGATTCTGCCTGACTCCATTCCTGTGTACCGAACCGGCTTGTTGACTCCGCTACCACCGCTTCACTCCACTGTACTACATCTTGAGGCGAACCTGGGGACCGCGACCTGCGACTCCTGGCAGCGAAGCCCACCCCGCCTTGCGGCGGTTCTTGGTGAACACCGGGGAGATCGTTAGACTCCGCACCTCAGGTAAGCCAGCGCTAATCAAGATTAGTAATATAGTATCCAGAATCTGTTACAATCAAGAAGCCTAATCTGAGAGTTGAATGACTTTGATTGAGAATACATATTACATATATACATATATTACAGGAGTTAGCTAATACAAAGGGGTTTATTTTATTTTATTTTTAAAAGATATTAGCGGGAAGAAGGGATGTTGTTTATATTAATCAGTGATCTCAATCAACCATAGACCAGAATAAAAGGACTCCATTCCTTTTGCCAGTGACATAGAGGATTAGTCAACTAATGTAGGTGGCATTTATTGCACACTTCTGAGTTGTCAGAGTGCCAGTTGTTTAGTACTAAGCTGGGTGAGACTATCTTGGGTGCCATTCACAGGAACCCTGGGTGATCACAGAGATTGCTGTTTCTAATGTGTCCTCCTGCTCATCACTCCATTGTTCCTCACCTCCACAACCATTTGAAAGACTTGTCAGTTTAGATGGTAATCGTAAAGAACTTCTCAGATTTAAGAGTTTAACACACTGGGCCTGAATCATGAAGACACGTATCTGTCTATTCTGAGCATACTGTATGCAAAATCACTTGCGCATGCCCAGAACTGGAAAATACATCTGTGAACGCAGCCCCGTCCGCTCCATCTTCGGATGCAAAGGACACTTACTACAACCTATAATTTTGCAGAGTGGACAGGGCAGGGTAGGTATATTTTGCTATAGTCAATACACAGTGGGGACATCTCAAACTCAAGCGCATGCAGCCACGTCCGAATCAAGCTCTGAGTGCGTCATAGTTACTTGTTATTCTGCCATATCGCTTGCTTCAGCTACAGGGCTGGTCTAAGTGACAGTCTTGCATGCATGCTACAATGTGCTTCAATCAGGACCAACTGTAAAAATGTGTTTTATGCTCAGTAGACATTAACGACATTCTAAAAAATTAATTTCATGGAATTTTTTTTTTAAATAAACAAAACAAAAAAACACTGTTTTTTTAACTGTTTTATCAATAATTCCTATATTAGTAACAGGTGACATTAATTCAATATTTTATTATATTGTTCTTTTACGAATTTATAATCCACGCTCCGTTTGCTTGCCTTAATGAATCAGGCCCACTGTCTGTGACAAACCCCCCATTTAGTTCTTTAACAGTGCTCCACAGTAACTACAAAAAGAAACTATCAGTGAACATGCTGGTACTATAACCAGAAAACAACAATTATTTACTATTTAGTCTTTCTGATATTCTAAACTTTCTGGAAAATAGATTACTTAATACGAGCTCTCATATATATACCTATATAACTACCCAGGGTTAATGCATGTGTAGTACACATAACTGTGCACAGATTGTGTAGGTACATATTTATACATTTATGCATGTTTTTTTGTATTCTTTTTACCTCGTCCACTTTCACCTAAGGCAGTAGAAATTACATTTACTTCAAATATTATATAAACTTAATTTGATTTTTTTACAAAAAGAGAAGGGATTTAATTGTATCTATTTTAACTATAACTGTTTATTTCACAGTTAATGTGTCAATGTTTGTGTTCTTTCTGGCAAGAACAAAACTCTTCAAATCAATTAGACAAGTAGTCCCTTAATCCCTTTTCAATTAATCTTTGCACTAATGGTTTGAGATCCCAGAGATCATGGAGTTGATCTAATTCATAAAATGTCACATGCTCTATACCTATCAAGCACAATTGCTCCTTTGTGTTCATGACCAAGGCCTCAGATGTACTACACCTTTTGTTAAATCTATGTGGACTATTGGATAATTGATTACCCCAATATATCATTCTATGCTAATTGCTCATAATCAAAAATAGTGTTAGTGCTGATTCTGCTAATTCAGGATTGCAAGGAAACAAATAGGAAGCAGACTTAACATTTTATTCAGTATCATTCCTGACTTATATTTTTATATAGATGATCCTTTCCAACATTTTGCATGAATTTATATTACTGTTGTTGTTGCATTGTAATTATTGTAAAATACTTATAATAATGAATTAATTTCCTTTTGCAAAATACTGATATTTGTGATGACAACTGCTAAATGACTAACATTTAAGTATATAGCTTTGTCATTTTGTTATTCTGTCTTTCTGTAATTGTAGTAAAAGGAGACAAATGTAAACATTGACGTTAATGAAGGAAGTAGTTCTATAGTGGTTCTAGGTTGGACATTGAAGTCAAATTTTTATTGTTTCCATCATGTGCACTTTGAGGTAAACCCACAGAGAGGTCAAAGACTCAGGAAGTGAGTAAACACCTTGAAATGTGCATTTTTAACAGGCCAGTATAGTGAGTAGTAAGAGTCATTGTGGTCCTATTATAATCTGTGTTGCTATTTCCTTTTCTTAATAAATGGTTTATAATTTGTTGGTAGGGCTGAAGAAATCTACTTTTAATTTTCAAATGTATATTCTTTAGCAAGCATGTGTTACCTTTGTCATTTAGTTATTGACCAAGAGGAGATGGATATTTTGAAGCTGAATTTCCACAATACCTGCGTATACAGAGGTAGATACATACACCTCTAATAAACTTATGGGGTACTTCAGGCTGTTAAACTTAATTCTTTGTATAAACAGGTTGTTTTATTAGTGGCCATTGAGTGAGTATAGAAAGACCTTTAGTGACTTATAGTTGCTCAAACAGTTCTGCTTCCATCAATGAATCTCAATATCTATTGTCTTTGCA